>NW_026781003.1:315000-460000 GCF_030144855.1 Hypanus sabinus
CCAAACTCTCAATCCTCTCCATCTCTAGCAAACACCATTCTATCCCCAATCACTCCCACCTCTCCCCTCTCTCCAAAACCATTCTATCCCAAATCACTCCCCTCTGCCCCATCGCTCCCCAACACCATGCTATCCCCAATCACTACCTCCTCTCCATCTCTCCACTCCAACACCATTCTATCCCCATTTACTCCGTCCTCTCCATGTCCACACAGCAAAACCATTCTAAGTCCAATCTCTCTCTCTACTTCTCTACCCAAACCCATTCTATCCCCAATCACTGCACTCCTCTCAATCTCTCCCCAACACCATTCTATCCCCAATCACACCCACCTCTCCCTCTCCCCAAAACCATTCTATCACCAATCACACCCCTTCCTCATCTCCTTCTCTCCCCAACACAATTCTATCCCCCAATATCTCCCTTTCCTCCACTCCATCTCTCCCCAGCCCAACACCATTCTATCCCCCTATCTCTCCCCTTCCTCTTCGACATCTCTCTCCAACATCATTCTATCCCAATCTCTCTCTCTTTCCATCTCTCCACATCACC
Source organism: Hypanus sabinus (assembly GCF_030144855.1). Classification (NCBI taxonomy): domain Eukaryota; kingdom Metazoa; phylum Chordata; class Chondrichthyes; order Myliobatiformes; family Dasyatidae; genus Hypanus; species Hypanus sabinus. The sequence goes on from NW_026781003.1 coordinate 315,554, forward strand.
ATTCTATCCCCAATCTCCCCTTCCTCATCTCCATTTCCCCATCACCATTAGATCCCCAATCACTCACTCGTACCAATCCCCAACACCATTCTATCGACAATCACGCCCCTTCCTCCTCTCAATCTCCCCACAACAACATTCTGTCCCGGAATCCCTCACCGTCCTCCTCATCATCTCTCCCCAACACAATTCTATCCCCAATCATTTCCTCCTCTCCATCTCACCCCAACACCATTCTAACACCAATCCCTCACCTTCCTCTTCTCCAACACTCCCCAACACAATTCTATCCCCCAACATGTCCACTTCCTCCTCTCCATCTCTTCCTAACACCATTCTATCCCCAATCTCTACCCTTCCTCCTCTCCAACGCTCCCCGACACCATTCAATCCCCCAATCTCTACCCTTCATACTCTCACTCCCCACAACGCCATTCTGTCCCACAATCACTCCTCGCTCTAATCTCCATCTCTCCACAACACAATTCTATCTCCAATCACTCCTTCCTCTCCATCTCTGCTCAACACCATTCTATCTCAATCTCTCCCGTAACTCCTCTCCATATCTCCACGACACCATTATTTCCCCCAATCTCTCCCTTTCCTCCACTCCAACTCTCCCCAACACAATTCTATCCCCAATCTCTGTCTCCATCCATCTCTCCCCAAATCCATTCTATGCCCCATTCTCTCACCTTCCTCCTCTGCATCTCTCCCCAAGACCATTCTTTCCCCAATCAATCCACTTACTCCTCTCCATCGTTTCCCAACACCATTCTATCCCCAATCACTCCCTTTTCTCCATCTATCGCCAAAACCATTCTATCCCCAATCATTCCCCGCCTCTCCATTTCTCCCCAACACAATTCTATCCCCAAACTCTCAATCCACTCCATCTCTAGCAAACACCATTCTATCCCCAATCACTCCCACCTGTCCCTCTCCCCAAAACCATTCTATCCCCAATCACTCCCCTCTGCCCCATCGCTCCCCAACACCATGCTATCCTCAATCACTACCTCCTCTCCATCTCTCCACTCCAACACCATTCTATCCCCATTCACTCCGTCCTCTCCGTCCACACAGCAAAACCATTCTAAGCCCAATCTCTCTCTCTACTTCTCTACCCAAACCCATTCTATCCCCAATCACTACACTCCTCTCAATCTCTCCCCAACACCATTCTATCCCCAATCACACCCACCTCTCCCTCTCCCCAAAACCATTCTATCACCAATCACACCCCTTCCTCATCTCCTTCTCTCCCCAACACAATTCTATCCCCAAATATCTCACTTTCCTCCACTCCATCTCTCCCCAGCCCAACACCATTCTATGCCCCTATCTCTCCCCTTCCTCTTCGACATCTCTCTCCAACATCATTCTATCCCAATCTCTCTCTCTTTCCATCTCTCCACATCACCATTCTATCCCCAATCTCCCCTTCCTCCTCTCCATTTCCCCATCACCATTAGATCCCCAATCACTCACTCGTACCAATCCCCAACACCATTCTATCGACAATCACGCCCCTTCCTCCTCTCAATCTCCCCACAACAACATTCTGTCCCGGAATCCCTCACCGTCCTCCTCATCATCTCTCCCCAACACAATTCTATCCCCAATCATTTCCTCCTCTCCATCTCACCCCAACACCATTCTAACACCAATCCCTCACCTTCCTCTTCTCCAACACTCCCCAACACAATTCTATCCCCCAACATGTCCACTTCCTCCTCTCCATCTCTTCCTAACACCATTCTATCCCCAATCTCTACCCTTCCTCCTCTCCAACGCTCCCCGACACCATTCAATCCCCCAATCTCTACCCTTCATACTCTCACTCCCCACAACGCCATTCTGTCCCACAATCACTCCTCGCTCTAATCTCCATCTCTCCACAACACAATTCTATCTCCAATCACTCCTTCCTCTCCATCTCTGCTCAACACCATTCTATCTCAATCTCTCCCGTAACTCCTCTCCATATCTCCACGACACCATTATTTCCCCCAATCTCTCCCTTTCCTCCACTCCAACTCTCCCCAACACAATTCTATCCCCAATCTCTGTCTCCATCCATCTCTCCCCAAATCCATTCTATGCCCCATTCTCTCACCTTCCTCCTCTGCATCTCTCCCCAAGACCATTCTTTCCCCAATCAATCCACTTACTCCTCTCCATCGTTTCCCAACACCATTCTATCCCCAATCACTCCCTTTTCTCCATCTATCGCCAAAACCATTCTATCCCCAATCATTCCCCGCCTCTCCATTTCTCCCCAACACAATTCTATCCCCAAACTCTCAATCCACTCCATCTCTAGCAAACACCATTCTATCCCCAATCACTCCCACCTCTCCCTCTCCCCAAAACCATTCTATCCCCAATCACTCCCCTCTGCCCCATCGCTCCCCAACACCATGCTATCCCCAATCACTACCTCCTCTCCATCTCTCCACTCCAACACCATTCTATCCCCATTCACTCCGTCCTCTCCGTCCACACAGCAAAACCATTCTAAGCCCAATCTCTCTCTATACTTCTCTACCCAAACCCATTCTATCCCCAATCACTACACTCCTCTCAATCTCTCCCCAACACCATTCTATCCCCAATCACACCCACCTCTCCCTCTCCCCAAAACCATTCTATCACCAATCACACCCCTTCCTCATCTCCTTCTCTCCCCAACACAATTCTATCCCCAAATATCTCCCTTTCCTCCACTCCATCTCTCCCCAGCCCAACACCATTCTATGCCCCTATCTCTCCCCTTCCTCTTCGACATCTCTCTCCAACATCATTCTATCCCAATCTCTCTCTCTTTCCATCTCTCCACATCACCATTCTATCCCCAATCTCCCCTTCCTCCTCTCCATTTCCCCATCACCATTAGATCCCCAATCACTCACTCGTACCAATCCCCAACACCATTCTATCGACAATCACGCCCCTTCCTCCTCTCAATCTCCCCACAACAACATTCTGTACCGGAATCACTCACCGTCCTCCTCATCATCTCTCCCCAACACAATTCTATCCCCAATCATTTCCTCCTCTCCATCTCACCCCAACACCATTCTAACACCAATCCCTCACCTTCCTCTTCTCCAACACTCCCCAACACCATTCTATCCCCCAACATGTCCACTTCCTCCTCTCCATCTCTTCCCAACACCATTCTATCCCCAATCTCTACCCTTCCTCCTCTCCAACGCTCCCCGACACCATTCAATCCCCCAATCTCTACCCTTCATACTCTCAATCTCCCCACAACGCCATTCTGTCCCACAATCACTCCTCGCTCTACTCTCCATCTCTCCACAACACAATTCTATCTCCAATCACTCCTTCCTCTCCATCTCTGCTCAACACCATTCTATCTCAATCTCTCCCATAACTCCTCTCCTTATCTCCACGACACCATTATTTCCCCCAATCTCTCCCTTTCCTCCACTCCAACTCTCCCCAACACAATTCTATCCCCAATCTCTGTCTCCATCCATCTCTCCCCAAATCCATTCTATGCCCCATTCTCTCACCTTCCTCCTCTGCATCTCTCCCCAAGACCATTCTTTCCCCAATCAATCCACTTACTCCTCTCCATTGTTTCCCAACACCATTCTATCCCCAATCTCTACCCTTCCTCCTCTCCAACGCTCACCGACACCATTCAATCCCCCAATCTCTACCCTTCATACTCTCACTCCCCACAACGCCATTCTGTCCCACAATCACTCCTCGCTCTACTCTCCATCTCTCCACAACACAATTCTATCTCCAATCACTCCTTCCTCTCCATCTCTGCTCAACACCATTCTATCTCAATCTCTCCCGTAACTCCTCTCCATATCTCCACGACACCATTATTTCCCCCAATCTCTCCCTTTCCTCCACTCCAACTCTCCCCAACACAATTCTATCCCCAATCTCTGTCTCCATCCATCTCTCCCCAAATCCATTCTATGCCCCATTCTCTCACCTTCCTCCTCTGCATCTCTCCCCAAGACCATTCTTTCCCCAATCAATCCACTTACTCCTCTCCATCGTTTCCCAACACCATTCTATCCCCAATCACTCCCTTTTCTCCATCTATCGCCAAAACCATTCTATCCCCAATCATTCCCCGCCTCTCCATTTCTCCCCAACACAATTCTATCCCCAAACTCTCAAACCTCTCCATCTCTAGCAAACACCATTCTATCCCCAATCACTCCCACCTCTCCCTCTATCCAAAACCATTCTATCCCCAATCACTCCCCTCTGCCCCATCGCTCCCCAACACCATGCTATCCCCAATCACTACCTCCTCTCCATCTCTCCACTCCAACACCATTCTATCCCCATTCACTCCGTCCTCTCCATGTCCCCACTGCAAAACCATTCTAAGCCCAATCTCTCTCTCTACTTCTCTACCCAAACCCATTCTATCCCCAATCACTACACTCCTCTCAATCTCTCCCCAACACCATTCTATCCCCAATCACACCCACCTCTCCCTCTCCCCAAAACCATTCTATCACCAATCACTCCCCTTCCTCATCTCCTTCTCTCCCCAACACAATTCTATCCCCCAATATCTCCCTTTCCTCCACTCCATCTCTCGCCAGCCCAACACCATTCTATCCCCCTATCTCTCCCCTTCCTCTTCGACATCTCTCTCCAACATCATTCTATCCCAATCTCTCTCTCTTTCCATCTCTCCACATCACCATTCTATCCCCAATCTCCCCTTCCACCTCTCCATTTCCCCAACACCATTATATCCCCAATCACTCACTCGTACCACTCCCCAACACCATTCTATCGACAATCACGCCCTCCTCTCCATCTCTCCCAAACATCATGATATCCCCAATCACTTCCTCCTCTCAATCTCTCCCCAACACCATTCTATCGCCAATCACTCCAACCTCTCCCTCTCCCCAAAACAATTCTATCCCCAATCACTCCCCTCTGCTCCATCTCTCCCCAACACCATTCTATCCCCAATGACTCCCCTTCCTCCTCTCAATCTCTCCTCAACAACATTCTGTCCGGCAATCACTCACCGTCCTCCTCATCATCTCTCCCCAACACAATTCTATCGCCAATCATTTCCTCCTCTCCATCTCACCCCAACACCATTCTAACACCAATCTCTCACCTTCCTCCTCTCCATCTTTCCCAAACACCATTCTATACACAATTACGCCCTGCTCTCCATCACTCCCCAACACCATTCTGTCCCCAATGACACCCATCTCTCCATCCGTCCCCCAACACCATTCTATCCACAAACATTCCCCTCCTCTCCATCTCTCCCCCAACACAATTCTTTCCCGAATCTCTCCCGCATCTCCATCTGTCCCAAACACCATGCTATCCCCAATCACTCCCTCCGCTCACTCTCCCCAATACCATTCTATCCCCAATAACTCCACTCCTCTCAATATCTCCGCAACACCGTTCTATCGCCAATCACTCCCACCTCTCCCTCTCCCCAAAACGATTCAATCCCCAATCACTCCCCTCTGCTGCATCTCTCCCCAACAGCATTCTAGACCCAAACACTCCCCTTCCTCCTCTCCATCTATCCCCAACACAATTCTATCCCCCAATATCTCCCCTTTCTCCACTCCATCTCTCCTGAACACTATTCTATTCCAATCCTTCTCTCTCCATCACTCCCCAACACCATTCTATTCCCAATCACACCCTCCTCTCCATCTCTCCCCAACACCAATGTATCAACAATGTTTCCCCTTCCTCCTCTCCATCTCTCCCCAACACAATTCGATCCCCAATCTCTCTCTCCATCCATCTCTCCCCAACACCATTCTGTCCCCCAATCAAGCCCCTTCCTCCTCTCCATCTCACCCCAACACCATTCTATCCCCAATGACTCCCTTCTCTCCATCTATCGCCAACACCATTCTTTCCCCAATCATTCCCCAACTCTCCATTTCTCCCCCAACACAATTCTGTCCCCCAATCAAGCCCCTTCCTCCTCTCCATCTCACCCCAACACCATTCTATCCCCAATGACTCCCTTCTCTCCATCTATCGCCAACACCATTCTATCCCCAATCATTCCCCAACTCTCCATCTCTCCCCAACACCATTCTGTCCCCCAATCAAGCCCCTTCCTCCTCTCCATCTCACCCCAACACCATTCTATCCCCAATGACTCCCTTCTCTCCATCTATCGCCAACACCATTCTATCCCCAATCATTCCCCGCCTCTCCATTTCACCCCCTACACAATTCTATCCCAATACTCTCATTCCTCTCCATCTCTCCCAAACACCATTCCATCCCCAATCACTCCAACCTCCCCCTCTCCCCAAAACCATTCTATCCCCAATCACTCCCCTCTGCCCCATCGCTCCCCAACACCATGCTATCCCCAATCACTCCCTCCTCTCCATCTCTCCACTCCAACACGAATCTATCCCCCAATCAATACCTCCTCTCCATCTCCCCACTGCAAAACCATTCTAAGCACAATCTCTCTCTCTACTTCTCTATCCAAACCCATTCTATCCCCAATCACTACACTCCTCAATCTCTCACCAACACCATTCTATCCCCAATCACTCCCACCTCTCCCTCTCCCCAAAACCATTCTATCCCCAATCACTCCCCTCTGCTCCATCTCTCCCCAACAGCATTCTATCCCCAATCACACCCCTTCCTCATCTCCTTCTCACCCCAGCACAATTCCTTCCCCAATCACTCGCTCCTCTCCATCTCTCCTCAACATCATTCTATCCCAATCTCTCTCTCTTTCCATCTCTCCACATCACCATTCAATCCCCAATCTCCCCTTCCTCCTCTCCATTTCCCGATCACCATTATATCCCCAATCACTCACTCGTACCAATCCCCAACACCATTCTATCGACAATCACGCCCCTTCCTCCTCTCAATCTCTCCGCAACAACATTCTGTCCCGCAATCACTCACCGTCCTCCTCATCATCTCTCCCCAACACAATTCTATCCCCAATCATTTCCTCCTCTCCATCTCACCCCAACACCATTCTAACACCAATCTCTCACCTTCCTCTTCTCCAACACTCCCCAACACAATTCTATCCCCCAATCTCTCCCCTTCTTCCTCTCCATCTCTCTCCAACACCATTCTATCGCCAGGCACACCCTCCTTTCCATCTCTCCTCAACACCATATTAGCCCCAATCTCTCCACTACATCCTCTCCATCTCAACTCAACACCATTCTACGGACAAACACACCCTCCGCTCCATCCGTCCCCAACACCATTCTATCCCCAAGCATTCCCCTCCTCTCCATCTCTCCCCCAACACAATTCTTTCCCCAATCTCTCCCCCAACACAATTCTTTCCCCAATCTCTCCCCCAACACAATTCTTTCCCCAATCTCTCCCGCATCTCCATCTGTCCCAAACACCATGCTATCCCCAATCAATCCCTCCTCTCACTCTCCCCAATACCATTCTATCCCCAATAACTCCACACCTCTCAATCTCTCCCCAACAACATTCTATCCCCAATCACTCCCCTCTGCTCCATCTCTCCCCAACACCATTCTATCCCCCAAAATGTCCCCTTCCTCCTCTCCATCTCTTCGCAACACCATTCTATCCCCAATCTCTACCCTTCCTACTCTCCAACGCTCCCCGACACCATTCAATCCCCCAATCTCTACCCTTCATACTCTCAATCTCCCCACAACGCCATTCTGTCCCACAATCACTCCTCGCTCTCCTCTCCATTTCTCCACAACACAATTCTATCTCAATCTCTCCCATAACTCCTCTCCATATCTCCACGACACCATTATTTCCCCCAATCTCCCTTTCCTCCACTCCAACTCTCCCCAACACAATTCTATCCCCAATCTCTGTCTCCATCCATCTCTTCCCAAATCCATTCTATACCCCATTCTCTCAACTTCCTCCTCTGCATTTCTCCCCAAGACCATTCTATCCCCAATCTCTCCACTTACTCCTCTCCATCTTCCCAACACCATTCTATCCCCAATCACACCTGCATCTCCATCTCTCCCAAACACCATGCTATCCCCAATCACTCCCTGCTCTCCAACTCTCCCCAACACCATTCTATCAACCAATCTCTCCCCTCTCTCCCCTTCCTGCTCTCCATCTCACTCCAACACAATTCAACTCTAATCTCACCCTTTCCTCCTCTCCAACTTTCCCCAACACCATTCAATCACAATTCACTCCCTTCTCTTCATCACTCCCCAACACCATTCTATTCCCAAACACACCCTCCTCTCCATCTCTCCGTAACAACAATGTATCACCCATGTCTCCCCATCCTCCTGTCCATCTCTCCCCAACACCATTCTAACACCAATCTCTCACCTTCCTCTTCTCCAACACTCCCCAACTCAATTCTATCCCCAATCTCTCCACTTACTCCTCTCCATCTTTCCCAAACACCATTCTATACACAATTACTCCCTGCTCTCCATCTCTCCCCAACACCATTCTATCCCCCAATCTCTCCCCTTCTTCCTCTCCATCTCTCTCCAACACCATTCTATCGCCAGGCACACCCTCCTTTCCATCTCTCCTCAACACCATATTCGCCGCAATCTCCACTACATCCTCTCCATCTCTCCTCAACACCATTCTACGGACAAACACACCATCCTTCCCATCACTCCCCAACACCATTCTGTCCCAAATGACTCCCATCTCTCCATCCGTCCCCAACACCATTCTATCCCCAAAGACGCCCTTCTCTCCATCCGTCCCCAATACCATTCTATCCCCAAACATTCCCCTCCTCTCCATCTCTCCCCCAACACAATTCTTTCCCCAATCTCTCCCCCAACACAATTCTTTCCCCAATCTCTCCTGCATCTCCATCTCTCCCAAACACCATGCTATCCCCAATCACTCCCTGCTCTCCAACTCTCCCCAACACCATTCTATCCCCCAATCTCTCCCCTCTCTCCCCTTCCTGCTCTCCATCTCACCCCAACACAATTCAACTCTAATCTCACCCTTTCCTCCTCTCCAACTTTCCCCAACACCATTCAATCACAATTCACTCCCTTCTCTTCATCACTCCCCAACACCATTCTATTCCCAAACACACCCTCCTCTCCATCTCTCCGTAACAACAATGTATCACCCATGTCTCCCCATCCTCCTGTCCATCTCTCCCCAACACCATTCTAACACCAATCTCTCACCTTCCTCTTCTCCAACACTCCCCAACTCAATTCTATCCCCAATCTCTCCACTTACTCCTCTCCATCTTTCCCAAAAACCATTCTATACACAATTACTCCCTGCTCTCCATCTCTCCCCAACACCATTCTATCCCCCAATCTCTCCCCTTCTTCCTCTCCATCTCTCTCCAACACCATTCTATCGCCAGGCACACCCTCCTTTCCATCTCTCCTCAACACCATATTCGCCGCAATCTCCACTACATCCTCTCCATCTCTCCTCAACACCATTCTACGGACAAACACACCTTCCTTCCCATCACTCCCCAACACCATTCTGTCCCAAATGACTCCCATCTCTCCATCCGTCCCCAACACCATTCTATCCCCAAAGACGCCCTTCTCTCCATCCGTCCCCAATACCATTCTATCCCCAAACATTCCCCTCCTCTCCATCTCTCCCCAACACCATTCTATCCCCGAATCTCTCCCCTTCTTCCTCTCCATCTCTCTCCAACACCATTCTATCGCCAGGCACACCCTCCTTTCCATCTCTCCTCAACACCATATTCGCCGCAATCTCCACTACATCCTCTCCATCTCTCCTCAACACCATTCTACGGACAAACACACCATCCTTCCCATCACTCCCCAACACCATTCTGTCCCAAATGACTCCCATCTCTCCATCCGTCCCCAACACCATTCTATCCCCAAAGACGCCCTTCTCTCCATCCGTCCCCAATACCATTCTATCCCCAAACATTCCCCTCCTCTCCATCTCTCCCCCAACACAATTCTTTCCCCAATCTCTCCCCCAACACAATTCTTTCCCCAATCTCTCCCGCATCTCCATCTCTCCCAAACACCATGCTATCCCCAATCACTCCCTCCTCTCACTCTCCCCAATACCATTCTATCCCCAATAACCACTCCTCTCAATCTCACCCCAACAACATTCTATCGCCAATCACTCCCACCGCTCCCTCTCCCCAAAACCATTCTATCCCCAATCACTCCCCTCTGCTCCATCTCTCCCCCAACACCATTCTATCCCCCAAAATGTCCACTTCCTCCTCTCCATCTATTCCCAACACCATTCTATCCCCAATCTCTACCCTTCCTACTCTCCAACGCTCCCCGACACCATTCAATCCCCCAATCTCTACCCTTCATACCCTCAATCTCCCCACAACGCCATTCTGTCCCACAATCACTCCTCGCTCTACTCTCCATCTCTCCACAACACAATTCTATCTCCAATCACTCCCTCCTCTCCATCTCTGCTCAACACCATTCTATCTCAATCTCTCCCATAACTCCTCTACATATCTCCACGACACCATTATTTCCCCCAATCTCTCCCTTTCCTCCCCTCCAACTCTCCCCAACACCATGCTATCCCCAATCACTCCCTCCTCTCCATCTTTCCACAAAAGCATTCTCAACCCAATCACGCCCTCCGATCCATCTTTCCTCCAACACCATTCTATGCCCCAATCTCTCCCCTCCCTCCCCTTCCTGCTCTCCATCTCACTCCAACACAATTCAACTCTAATCTCACCCTTTCCTCCTCACCAACTTTCCCCAACACCATTCAATCACAAATCACTCCCTTCTCTTCATCACTCCCCAACACCATTCTATTCCCAAATACACCCTCCTCTCCATCTCTCCGTAACAACAATGTATCACCAATGTCTCCCCATCCTCCTGTCCATCTCTCCCCAACACCATTCTATTCCCAATCACTCACACCCCTCCATCTTTCCACAAAAGCATTCTAAACCCAATCACGCCCTCTGATCCATCTTTCCTCCAACACCATTCTATCCAATAGCACTCCCTCCTCTCCATCCCTCCCCCGACACAATTCTTTCCCCAATCTCTCCCGCATATCCATCTCTCCCAAACACCATGCTATCCCCAATCACTCCATCCTCTCACTCTCCCCAATACAATTCTATCCCCTATTACTCCACTCCTCTCAATCTCTACCCAACACCATTCTATCGCCAATCACTCCCACCTCTCCCTCTCCCCAAAACCATTCTATCCCCAATCACTCCCCTCTGCTGCATCTCTCCCCAACAGCATTCTAGCCCCAAACACTCCCCTTCCTCCTCTCCATCTCTCCCCAACACAATTCTATCCCCCAATATCTCCCCTTCCTCCACTCCATCTCTCCTCAACACTATTCTATTCCAATCCTTCTCTCTCCATCACTCCCCAACACCATTCTATTCCCAATCACACCCTCCTCTCCATCTCTCCCCAACACCAATATATCAACAATGTTTCCCCTTCCTCCACTCCATCTCTCCCCAACACAATTCTATCCCCAATCTCTCTCTCCATCCATCTCTCCCCAACACCATTCTGTCCCCCAATCAAGCCCCTTCCTCCTCTCCATCTCACCCCAACACCATTCTATCCCCAATGACTCCCTTCTCTCCATCTATCGCCAAAACCATTCTATCCCCAATCATTCCCCGCCTCTCCATTTCTCCCCAACACAATTCTATCCCCAAACTCTCAATCCTCTCCATCTCTAGCAAACACCATTCTATCCCCAATCACTCCCACCTCTCCCTCTCCCCAAAACCATTCTATCCCCAATCACTCCCCTCTGCCCCATCGCTCCCCAACACCATGCTATCCCCAATCACTACCTCCTCTCCATCTCTCCACTCCAACACCATTCTATCCCCATTCACTCCGTCCTCTCCATGTCCCCACTGCAAAACCATTCTAAGCCCAATCTCTCTCTCTACTTCTCTACCCAAACCCATTCTATCCCCAATCACTACACTCCTCTCAATCTCTCCCCAACACCATTCTATCCCCAATCACACCCACCTCTCCCTCTCCCCAAAACCATTCTATCACCAATCACACCCCTTCCTCATCTCCTTCTCTCCCCAACACAATTCTATCCCCCAATATCTCCCTTTCCTCCACTCCATCTCTCCCGAGCCCAACACCATTCTATCCCCCTATCTCTCCCCTTCCTCTTCGACATTTCTCTCCAACATCATTCTATCCCAATCTCTCTCTCTTTCCATCTCTCCACATCACCATTCTATCCCCAATCTCCCCTTCCTCCTCTCCATTTCCCCGTCACCATTAGATCCCCAATCACTCACTCGTACCAATCCCCAACACTATTCTATCGACAATCACGCCCCTTCCTCCTCTCAATCTCCCCACAACAACATTCTGTCCCGGAATCACTCACCGTCCTCCTCATCATCTCTCCCCAACACAATTCTATCCCCAATCATTTCCTCCTCTCCATCTCACCCCAACACCATTCTAACACCAATCCCTCACCTTCCTCTTCTCCAACACTCCCCAACACAATTCTATCCCCAATCTCTCAACTTACTCCTCTCCATGTTTCCCAAACACCATTCTATAAACAATTACTCCCTGCTGTCCATCTCTCCCCAACACCATTCTATCCCCCAATCTCCCCCCTTCTTCCTCTCCATCTCTCTCCAACACCATTCTATCGCCAGGCACACTCTCATTTCCATCTCTCCTCAACACCATTCTACGGACAAACACACCCTCCTCTCCATCACTCCCCAACACCATTCTGTTCCCAATGACTCCCTTCTCTCCATCCGTCCCCAACACCATTCTATCGCCAAACATTCCCCTCCTCTCCATCACTCCCCCAAAACAATTCTTTCCCCAATCTCTCCCCAACACAATTCTTTCCCAATCTCTCCCGCATCTCCATCTGTCCCAAACACCATGCTATCCCCAATCACTCCCTCCACTCACTCTCCCCAATACCATTCTAACCCAAATAACTCCACTCCTCTCAATCTCTCCCCAACACCGTTCTATCGCCAATCACTCCCACCTCTCCCTCTCCCCAAAACCATTCTATCCCCAATCACTCCCCTCTGCTCCATCTCTCCCCAACACCATTCTATCCCCCAACATGTCCACTTCCACCTCTCCATCTCTTCCCAACACCATTCTATCCCCAATCTCTACCCTTCCTCCTCTCCAACGCTCCCCGACACCATTCAATCCCCCAATCTCTACCCTTCATACTCTCACTCCCCACAACGCCATTCTTTCCCACAATCACTCCTCGCTCTAATCTCCATCTCTCCACAACACAATTCTATCTCCAATCACTCCCTCCTCTCCATCTCTGCTCAACACCATTCTATCTCAATCTCTCCCATAACTCCTCTCCATATCTCCACGGCACGATTATTTACCCCAATCTCTCCCTTTCCTCCACTCCAACTCTCCCCAACACAATTCTATCCCCAATCTCTGTCTCCATCCATCTCTCCCCAAATCCATTCTATGCCCCATTCTCTCACATTCCTCCTCTGCATCTCTCCCCAAGACCATTCTTTCCCCAATCAATCCACTTACTCCTCTCCATCGTTTCCCAACACCATTCTATCCCCAATCACTCCCTTTTCTCCATCTATCGCCAAAACCATTCTATCCCCAATCATTCCCCGCCTCTCCATTTCTCCCCAACACAATTCTATCCCCAAACTCTCAATCCTCTCCATCTCTAGCAAACACCATTCTATCCCCAATCACTCCCACCTCTCCCTCTCTCCAAAACCATTCTATCCCAAATCACTCCCCTCTGCCCCATCGCTCCCCAACACCATGCTATCCCCAATCACTACCTCCTCTCCATCTCTCCACTCCAACACCATTCTATCCCCATTTACTCCGTCCTCTCCATGTCCACACAGCAAAACCATTCTAAGTCCAATCTCTCTCTCTACTTCTCTACCCAAACCCATTCTATCCCCAATCACTGCACTCCTCTCAATCTCTCCCCAACACCATTCTATCCCCAATCACACCCACCTCTCCCTCTCCCCAAAACCATTCTATCACCAATCACACCCCTTCCTCATCTCCTTCTCTCCCCAACACAATTCTATCCCCCAATATCTCCCTTTCCTCCACTCCATCTCTCCCCAGCCCAACACCATTCTATCCCCCTATCTCTCCCCTTCCTCTTCGACATCTCTCTCCAACATCATTCTATCCCAATCTCTCTCTCTTTCCATCTCTCCACATCACCATTCTATCCCCAATCTCCCCTTCCTCATCTCCATTTCCCCATCACCATTAGATCCCCAATCACTCACTCGTACCAATCCCCAACACCATTCTATCGACAATCACGCCCCTTCCTCCTCTCAATCTCCCCACAACAACATTCTGTCCCGGAATCCCTCACCGTCCTCCTCATCATCTCTCCCCAACACAATTCTATCCCCAATCATTTCCTCCTCTCCATCTCACCCCAACACCATTCTAACACCAATCCCTCACCTTCCTCTTCTCCAACACTCCCCAACACAATTCTATCCCCCAACATGTCCACTTCCTCCTCTCCATCTCTTCCTAACACCATTCTATCCCCAATCTCTACCCTTCCTCCTCTCCAACGCTCCCCGACACCATTCAATCCCCCAATCTCTACCCTTCATACTCTCACTCCCCACAACGCCATTCTGTCCCACAATCACTCCTCGCTCTAATCTCCATCTCTCCACAACACAATTCTATCTCCAATCACTCCTTCCTCTCCATCTCTGCTCAACACCATTCTATCTCAATCTCTCCCGTAACTCCTCTCCATATCTCCACGACACCATTATTTCCCCCAATCTCTCCCTTTCCTCCACTCCAACTCTCCCCAACACAATTCTATCCCCAATCTCTGTCTCCATCCATCTCTCCCCAAATCCATTCTATGCCCCATTCTCTCACATTCCTCCTCTGCATCTCTCCCCAAGACCATTCTTTCCCCAATCAATCCACTTACTCCTCTCCATCGTTTCCCAACACCATTCTATCCCCAATCACTCCCTTTTCTCCATCTATCGCCAAAACCATTCTATCCCCAATCATTCCCCGCCTCTCCATTTCTCCCCAACACAATTCTATCCCCAAACTCTCAATCCTCTCCATCTCTAGCAAACACCATTCTATCCCCAATCACTCCCACCTCTCCCTCTCTCCAAAACCATTCTATCCCAAATCACTCCCCTCTGCCCCATCGCTCCCCAACACCATGCTATCCCCAATCACTACCTCCTCTCCATCTCTCCACTCCAACACCATTCTATCCCCATTTACTCCGTCCTCTCCATGTCCACACAGCAAAACCATTCTAAGTCCAATCTCTCTCTCTACTTCTCTACCCAAACCCATTCTATCCCCAATCACTGCACTCCTCTCAATCTCTCCCCAACACCATTCTATCCCCAATCACACCCACCTCTCCCTCTCCCCAAAACCATTCTATCACCAATCACACCCCTTCCTCATCTCCTTCTCTCCCCAACACAATTCTATCCCCCAATATCTCCCTTTCCTCCACTCCATCTCTCCCCAGCCCAACACCATTCTATCCCCCTATCTCTCCCCTTCCTCTTCGACATCTCTCTCCAACATCATTCTATCCCAATCTCTCTCTCTTTCCATCTCTCCACATCACCATTCTATCCCCAATCTCCCCTTCCTCATCTCCATTTCCCCATCACCATTAGATCCCCAATCACTCACTCGTACCAATCCCCAACACCATTCTATCGACAATCACGCCCCTTCCTCCTCTCAATCTCCCCACAACAACATTCTGTCCCGGAATCCCTCACCGTCCTCCTCATCATCTCTCCCCAACACAATTCTATCCCCAATCATTTCCTCCTCTCCATCTCACCCCAACACCATTCTAACACCAATCCCTCACCTTCCTCTTCTCCAACACTCCCCAACACAATTCTATCCCCCAACATGTCCACTTCCTCCTCTCCATCTCTTCCTAACACCATTCTATCCCCAATCTCTACCCTTCCTCCTCTCCAACGCTCCCCGACACCATTCAATCCCCCAATCTCTACCCTTCATACTCTCACTCCCCACAACGCCATTCTGTCCCACAATCACTCCTCGCTCTAATCTCCATCTCTCCACAACACAATTCTATCTCCAATCACTCCTTCCTCTCCATCTCTGCTCAACACCATTCTATCTCAATCTCTCCCGTAACTCCTCTCCATATCTCCACGACACCATTATTTCCCCCAATCTCTCCCTTTCCTCCACTCCAACTCTCCCCAACACAATTCTATCCCCAATCTCTGTCTCCATCCATCTCTCCCCAAATCCATTCTATGCCCCATTCTCTCACCTTCCTCCTCTGCATCTCTCCCCAAGACCATTCTTTCCCCAATCAATCCACTTACTCCTCTCCATCGTTTCCCAACACCATTCTATCCCCAATCACTCCCTTTTCTCCATCTATCGCCAAAACCATTCTATCCCCAATCATTCCCCGCCTCTCCATTTCTCCCCAACACAATTCTATCCCCAAACTCTCAATCCACTCCATCTCTAGCAAACACCATTCTATCCCCAATCACTCCCACCTCTCCCTCTCCCCAAAACCATTCTATCCCCAATCACTCCCCTCTGCCCCATCGCTCCCCAACACCATGCTATCCTCAATCACTACCTCCTCTCCATCTCTCCACTCCAACACCATTCTATCCCCATTCACTCCGTCCTCTCCGTCCACACAGCAAAACCATTCTAAGCCCAATCTCTCTCTCTACTTCTCTACCCAAACCCATTCTATCCCCAATCACTACACTCCTCTCAATCTCTCCCCAACACCATTCTATCCCCAATCACACCCACCTCTCCCTCTCCCCAAAACCATTCTATCACCAATCACACCCCTTCCTCATCTCCTTCTCTCCCCAACACAATTCTATCCCCAAATATCTCACTTTCCTCCACTCCATCTCTCCCCAGCCCAACACCATTCTATGCCCCTATCTCTCCCCTTCCTCTTCGACATCTCTCTCCAACATCATTCTATCCCAATCTCTCTCTCTTTCCATCTCTCCACATCACCATTCTATCCCCAATCTCCCCTTCCTCCTCTCCATTTCCCCATCACCATTAGATCCCCAATCACTCACTCGTACCAATCCCCAACACCATTCTATCGACAATCACGCCCCTTCCTCCTCTCAATCTCCCCACAACAACATTCTGTCCCGGAATCCCTCACCGTCCTCCTCATCATCTCTCCCCAACACAATTCTATCCCCAATCATTTCCTCCTCTCCATCTCACCCCAACACCATTCTAACACCAATCCCTCACCTTCCTCTTCTCCAACACTCCCCAACACAATTCTATCCCCCAACATGTCCACTTCCTCCTCTCCATCTCTTCCTAACACCATTCTATCCCCAATCTCTACCCTTCCTCCTCTCCAACGCTCCCCGACACCATTCAATCCCCCAATCTCTACCCTTCATACTCTCACTCCCCACAACGCCATTCTGTCCCACAATCACTCCTCGCTCTAATCTCCATCTCTCCACAACACAATTCTATCTCCAATCACTCCTTCCTCTCCATCTCTGCTCAACACCATTCTATCTCAATCTCTCCCGTAACTCCTCTCCATATCTCCACGACACCATTATTTCCCCCAATCTCTCCCTTTCCTCCACTCCAACTCTCCCCAACACAATTCTATCCCCAATCTCTGTCTCCATCCATCTCTCCCCAAATCCATTCTATGCCCCATTCTCTCACCTTCCTCCTCTGCATCTCTCCCCAAGACCATTCTTTCCCCAATCAATCCACTTACTCCTCTCCATCGTTTCCCAACACCATTCTATCCCCAATCACTCCCTTTTCTCCATCTATCGCCAAAACCATTCTATCCCCAATCATTCCCCGCCTCTCCATTTCTCCCCAACACAATTCTATCCCCAAACTCTCAATCCACTCCATCTCTAGCAAACACCATTCTATCCCCAATCACTCCCACCTCTCCCTCTCCCCAAAACCATTCTATCCCCAATCACTCCCCTCTGCCCCATCGCTCCCCAACACCATGCTATCCCCAATCACTACCTCCTCTCCATCTCTCCACTCCAACACCATTCTATCCCCATTCACTCCGTCCTCTCCGTCCACACAGCAAAACCATTCTAAGCCCAATCTCTCTCTATACTTCTCTACCCAAACCCATTCTATCCCCAATCACTACACTCCTCTCAATCTCTCCCCAACACCATTCTATCCCCAATCACACCCACCTCTCCCTCTCCCCAAAACCATTCTATCACCAATCACACCCCTTCCTCATCTCCTTCTCTCCCCAACACAATTCTATCCCCAAATATCTCCCTTTCCTCCACTCCATCTCTCCCCAGCCCAACACCATTCTATGCCCCTATCTCTCCCCTTCCTCTTCGACATCTCTCTCCAACATCATTCTATCCCAATCTCTCTCTCTTTCCATCTCTCCACATCACCATTCTATCCCCAATCTCCCCTTCCTCCTCTCCATTTCCCCATCACCATTAGATCCCCAATCACTCACTCGTACCAATCCCCAACACCATTCTATCGACAATCACGCCCCTTCCTCCTCTCAATCTCCCCACAACAACATTCTGTACCGGAATCACTCACCGTCCTCCTCATCATCTCTCCCCAACACAATTCTATCCCCAATCATTTCCTCCTCTCCATCTCACCCCAACACCATTCTAACACCAATCCCTCACCTTCCTCTTCTCCAAAACTCCCCAACACAATTCTATCCCCCAACATGTCCACTTCCTCCTCTCCATCTCTTCCCAACACCATTCTATCCCCAATCTCTACCCTTCCTCCTCTCCAACGCTCCCCGACACCATTCAATCCCCCAATCTCTACCCTTCATACTCTCAATCTCCCCACAACGCCATTCTGTCCCACAATCACTCCTCGCTCTACTCTCCATCTCTCCACAACACAATTCTATCTCCAATCACTCCTTCCTCTCCATCTCTGCTCAACACCATTCTATCTCAATCTCTCCCATAACTCCTCTCCTTATCTCCACGACACCATTATTTCCCCCAATCTCTCCCTTTCCTCCACTCCAACTCTCCCCAACACAATTCTATCCCCAATCTCTGTCTCCATCCATCTCTCCCCAAATCCATTCTATGCCCCATTCTCTCACCTTCCTCCTCTGCATCTCTCCCCAAGACCATTCTTTCCCCAATCAATCCACTTACTCCTCTCCATTGTTTCCCAACACCATTCTATCCCCAATCTCTACCCTTCCTCCTCTCCAACGCTCACCGACACCATTCAATCCCCCAATCTCTACCCTTCATACTCTCACTCCCCACAACGCCATTCTGTCCCACAATCACTCCTCGCTCTACTCTCCATCTCTCCACAACACAATTCTATCTCCAATCACTCCTTCCTCTCCATCTCTGCTCAACACCATTCTATCTCAATCTCTCCCGTAACTCCTCTCCATATCTCCACGACACCATTATTTCCCCCAATCTCTCCCTTTCCTCCACTCCAACTCTCCCCAACACAATTCTATCCCCAATCTCTGTCTCCATCCATCTCTCCCCAAATCCATTCTATGCCCCATTCTCTCACCTTCCTCCTCTGCATCTCTCCCCAAGACCATTCTTTCCCCAATCAATCCACTTACTCCTCTCCATCGTTTCCCAACACCATTCTATCCCCAATCACTCCCTTTTCTCCATCTATCGCCAAAACCATTCTATCCCCAATCATTCCCCGCCTCTCCATTTCTCCCCAACACAATTCTATCCCCAAACTCTCAAACCTCTCCATCTCTAGCAAACACCATTCTATCCCCAATCACTCCCACCTCTCCCTCTATCCAAAACCATTCTATCCCCAATCACTCCCCTCTGCCCCATCGCTCCCCAACACCATGCTATCCCCAATCACTACCTCCTCTCCATCTCTCCACTCCAACACCATTCTATCCCCATTCACTCCGTCCTCTCCATGTCCCCACTGCAAAACCATTCTAAGCCCAATCTCTCTCTCTACTTCTCTACCCAAACCCATTCTATCCCCAATCACTACACTCCTCTCAATCTCTCCCCAACACCATTCTATCCCCAATCACACCCACCTCTCCCTCTCCCCAAAACCATTCTATCACCAATCACTCCCCTTCCTCATCTCCTTCTCTCCCCAACACAATTCTATCCCCCAATATCTCCCTTTCCTCCACTCCATCTCTCGCCAGCCCAACACCATTCTATCCCCCTATCTCTCCCCTTCCTCTTCGACATCTCTCTCCAACATCATTCTATCCCAATCTCTCTCTCTTTCCATCTCTCCACATCACCATTCTATCCCCAATCTCCCCTTCCACCTCTCCATTTCCCCAACACCATTATATCCCCAATCACTCACTCGTACCACTCCCCAACACCATTCTATCGACAATCACGCCCTCCTCTCCATCTCTCCCCAACACCATTATATTCCCAATCACACCCTCCTCTCCATCTCTCCCCAACACAATTCTTTCCCCAATCTCTCCCGCATCTCCATCTCTCCCAAACATCATGATATCCCCAATCACTTCCTCCTCTCAATCTCTCCCCAACACCATTCTATCGCCAATCACTCCAACCTCTCCCTCTCCCCAAAACAATTCTATCCCCAATCACTCCCCTCTGCTCCATCTCTCCCCAACACCATTCTATCCCCAATGACTCCCCTTCCTCCTCTCAATCTCTCCTCAACAACATTCTGTCCGGCAATCACTCACCGTCCTCCTCATCATCTCTCCCCAACACAATTCTATCGCCAATCATTTCCTCCTCTCCATCTCACCCCAACACCATTCTAACACCAATCTCTCACCTTCCTCCTCTCCATCTTTCCCAAACACCATTCTATACACAATTACGCCCTGCTCTCCATCACTCCCCAACACCATTCTGTCCCCAATGACACCCATCTCTCCATCCGTCCCCCAACACCATTCTATCCACAAACATTCCCCTCCTCTCCATCTCTCCCCCAACACAATTCTTTCCCGAATCTCTCCCGCATCTCCATCTGTCCCAAACACCATGCTATCCCCAATCACTCCCTCCGCTCACTCTCCCCAATACCATTCTATCCCCAATAACTCCACTCCTCTCAATATCTCCGCAACACCGTTCTATCGCCAATCACTCCCACCTCTCCCTCTCCCCAAAACGATTCAATCCCCAATCACTCCCCTCTGCTGCATCTCTCCCCAACAGCATTCTAGACCCAAACACTCCCCTTCCTCCTCTCCATCTATCCCCAACACAATTCTATCCCCCAATATCTCCCCTTTCTCCACTCCATCTCTCCTGAACACTATTCTATTCCAATCCTTCTCTCTCCATCACTCCCCAACACCATTCTATTCCCAATCACACCCTCCTCTCCATCTCTCCCCAACACCAATGTATCAACAATGTTTCCCCTTCCTCCTCTCCATCTCTCCCCAACACAATTCGATCCCCAATCTCTCTCTCCATCCATCTCTCCCCAACACCATTCTGTCCCCCAATCAAGCCCCTTCCTCCTCTCCATCTCACCCCAACACCATTCTATCCCCAATGACTCCCTTCTCTCCATCTATCGCCAACACCATTCTTTCCCCAATCATTCCCCAACTCTCCATTTCTCCCCCAACACAATTCTATCCCCAAACTGTCATTCCTCTCCATCTCTCCCAAACACCATTCCATCCCCAATGACACACACCTCTCCCTCTCCCCAAAACCATTCTATCCCCAATCACTCCCGCCTGCCCCATCGCTCCCCAACACCATGCTATCCCCAATCACTCCCTCCTCTCCATCTCTCCACTCCAACACGAATCTATCCCCCAATCAATACCTCCTCTCCATCTCCCCACTGCAAAACCATTCTAAGCCCAATCTCTCTCTCCACTTCTCTACCCAAACCCATTCTATCCCCAATCACTACACTCCTCAATCTCTCCCCAACACCATTCTATCCCCAATCACTCCCACCTCTCCCTCTCCCCAAAACCATTCTATCCCCAATCACTCCCCTCTGCTCCATCTCTCCCCAACAGCATTCTATCCCCAATCACACCCCTTCCTCATCTCCTTCTCTCCCCAGCACAATTCCTTCCCCAATCACTCGCTCCTCTCCATCTCTCCTCAACATCATTCTCTCCTAATCTCTCTCTCTTCCCATCTCTCCACATCACCATTCTATCCCCAATCTCCCCTTCCTCCTCTCCATTTCCCCATTAACATTATATCCCCAATCACTCACTCGTACCAATCCCCAACACCATTCTATCGACAATCACGCCCCTTCCTCCTCTTAATCTCTCCGCAACAACATTCTGTCCCGCAATCACTCACCGTCCTCCTCATCATCTCTCCCCAACACAATTCTATCCCCAATCATTTCCTCCTCTCCATCTCACCCCAACACCATTCTAACACCAATCTCTCACCTTCCTCTTCTCCAACACTCCCCAACACAATTCTATCCCCAATCTCTACCCTTCATACTCTCAATCTCCCCACAACGCCATTCTGTCCCACAATCACTCCTCGCTCTACTCTCCATATCTCCACAACACCATTCTATCCCCCAATCTCTCCCCTCTCTCCCCTTCCTGCTCTCCAACTCACTCCAACACAATTCAACTCTAATCTCACCCTTTCCTCCTCTCTAACTTTCCCCAACACCATTCAATCACAATTCACTCCCTTCTCTCCATCACTCCCCAACACCATTCTATTCCCAAACACACCCTCCTCTCCATCTCTCCGCAACAACAATGTATCACCAATGTCTCCCCATCCTCCTGTCCATCTCTCCCCAACACCATTCTAACACCAATCTCTCACCTTCCTCTTCTCCAACACTCCCCAACACAATTCTATCCCCAATCTCTCCACTTACTCCTCTCCATCTTCCCCAAACACCATTCTATACACAATTACTCCCTGCTCTCCATCTCTCCCCAACATCATTCTATCCCCCAATCTCTCCCCTTCTTCCTCTCCATCTCTCTCCAACACCATTCTATCGCCAGGCACACCCTCCTTTCCATCTCTCCTCAACACCGTATTAGCCCCAATCTCTCCACTACATCCTGTCCATCTCTCCTCAACACCATTCTACGGACAAGCACACCCTCCGCTCCATCACTACCCAACACCATTCTGTCCCCAAAGACGCCCTTCTCTCCATCCGTCTCCAACACCATTCTATCCCCAAACATTCCCCTCCTCTCCATCTCTCCCCCAACACAATTCTTTCCCCAATCTCTCCCGCATCTCCATCTGTCCCAAACACCATGCTAACCCCAATCACTCCCTCCTCTCACTCTCCCCAATACCATTCTATCCCCAATAAATCCACTCCTCTCAATCTCTCCCCAACACCATTCTATCGCCAATCACTCCCACCTCTCCCTCTCCCCAAAACCATTCTATCCCCAATCACTCCCCTCTGCTCCATCTCTCCCCAACACCATTCTGTCCCCCAAAATGTCCACTTCCTCCTCTCCATCACTTCTCAACACCATTCTATCCCCAATCTCTACCCTTCCTACTCTCCAACGCTCCCCGACACCATTCAATCCCCCAATCTCTACCCTTCATACTTTCAATCTCCCCACAACGCCATTCTGTCCCACAATCACTCCTCACTCTCCTCTCCATCTCTCCACAACACAATTCTATCTCCAATCACTCCCTCCTCTCCATCTCTGCTCAACACCATTCTATCTCAATCTCTCCCATAACTCCTCTCCATATCTCCACGACGCCATTATTTCCCCCGATCTCTCCCTTTCCTCCCCTCCAACTCTCCCCAACACAATTCTATGCCCCATTCTCTCACCTTCCTCCTCTGCATCTCTCCCCAAGATCATTCTTTCCCCAATCTCTCCACTTACTCCTCTCCATCGTTTCCCAACACCATTCTATCCCCAAACACTCCCTGCTCTCCAGCTCTCCCCAACACCATTCTATGCCCCAATCTCTCCCCTCTCTCCCCTTCCTGCTCTCCATCTAACTCCATCACAATTCAATCTCTAATCTCACCCCTTCCTCCTCTCCAACTGTCCCCAACACCATTCAATCACAAATCACTCCCTTCTCTCCATCACTCCCCAACACCATTCTATTCCCAAACACACCCATCCTCTCCATCTTTCCACAAAAGCATTCTCAACACAATCACGCCCTCCGATCCATCTTTCCACCAACACCATTCTATCCCCAATCACTCACGCCACTCTTTCCCTCCCCAACACGATTCTATCCGCAATAAATCCCCTCCTCTCCATCTCGTCCTAACACCATTCTATCCCCAATCTCTCACTCCACTCCATCTCTCCCCAACACCATTCTGTCCCCCAATCACTCCCTTTTCTCCATCTATCGCCAAAACCATTCTATCCCCAATCATTCCCCGCCTCTCCATTTCTCCCCAACACAATTCTATCCCCAAACTCTCAATCCTCTCCATCTCTAGCAAACACCATTCTATCCCCAATCACTCCCACCTCTCCCTCTCCCCAAAACCATTCTATCCCCAATCACTCCCCTCTGCCCCATCGCTCCCCAACACCATGCTATCCCCAATCACTACCTCCTCTCCATCTCACCACTCCAACACCATTCTATCCCCATTCACTCCGTCCTCTCCATGTCCCCACTGCAAAACCATTCTAAGCCCAATCTCTCTCTCTACTTCTCTACCCAAACCCATTCTATCACCAATCACTACACTCCTCAATCTCTCCCCAACACCATTCTATCCCCAATCACTCCCACCTCTCCCTCTCCCCAAAACCATTCTATCCCCAATCACTCCCGCCTGCCCCATCGCTCCCCAACTCCATGCTATCCCCAATCGCTCCCTCCTCTCCATCTCTCCACTCCAACAAGAATCTATCCCCCAATCAATACATCCTCTCCATCTCCCCACTGCAAAACCATTCTGCCCAATCTCTCTCTCTACTTCTCCACCCAAACCCATTCTATCCCCAATCACTACACTCCACAATCTCTCCCCAACACCATTCTATCCCCAATCACTCCCACCTCTCCCTCTCCCCTAAACCATTCTATCACCAATCACTCCCCTCTGCTCCATCTCTCCCCAACAGCATTCTATCCCAATCTCTCTCTCTTTCCATCTCTCCACATCACCATTCTATCCCCAATCTCCCCTTCCTCCTCTCCATTTCCCCACTCCAACACGAATCTATCCCCCAATCAATACCTCCTCTCCATCTCCCCACTGCAAAACCATTCTAAGCCCAATCTCTCTCTCTACTTCTCCACCCAAACCCATTCTATCCCCAATCACTACACTCCACAATCTCTCCCCAACAGCATTCTATCCCCAATCACAGCACTTCCTCATCTCCTTCTCTCCCCAGCACAATTATTTCCCCAATCACTCGTTCCTCTCCATCTCTCCTGAACATCATTCTATCCCAATCTCTCTCTCTTTCCATCTCTCCACATCACCATTCTATCCCCAATCTCCCCTTCCTCCTCTCCATTTCCCCATCACCATTATATCCCCAAGCACTCACTCGTACCAATCCCCAACACCATTCTATCGACAATCACGCCCCTTCCTCCTCTCAATCTCTCCACAACAACATTCTGTCCCGCAATCACTCACCGTCCTCCTCATCATCTCTCCCCAACACAATTCTATCCCCAATCATTTCCTCCTCTCCATCTCACCCCAACACCATTCTAACACCAATCCCTCACCTTCCTCTTCTCCAACACTCACCAACACAATTCTATCCCCAATCTCTCCACTTACTCCTCTCCATCTTTCCCAAACACCATTCTTTTCCCAATCATTTCCCCCTCTCCATCTCACCCCAACACCATTCTAACACCAATCTCTCACCTTCCTCCTCTCCATCTTTCCCAAACACCATTCTATACACAATTACGCCCTGCTCTCCATCTCTCCCCAACACCATTCTATCCCCCAATCTCTCCCCTTTCTCGACTCCATCTCTCCCGAACACAATTCTATCCCCAATCTCTCTCTCCATCCATCTCACCCCAACACAATTCTATCCCCAATGACTCCCTTCTCTCCATCTATCGCCAACCCCATTCTATCCCCAATCACTCCCACCTCTCCCTCTCCCCAAAACCATTCTATCCCCAATCACTCCCCTCTGCCCCATCGCTCCCCAACACCATGCTATCCCCAATCATTCCCCGCCTCTCCATTTCTCCCCCAACACA
The DNA here is from genome assembly GCF_030144855.1 of Hypanus sabinus. Classification (NCBI taxonomy): domain Eukaryota; kingdom Metazoa; phylum Chordata; class Chondrichthyes; order Myliobatiformes; family Dasyatidae; genus Hypanus; species Hypanus sabinus. The sequence continues at coordinate 341,877 of NW_026781003.1, forward strand.
ATTCTATCCCCATACTCTCATTCCTCTCCATCTCTCCCAAACACCATTCCATCCCCAATCATTCCACCTTCTCCCTCTCCCCAAAACCATTCTATCCCCAATCACTCCCGCCTGCCCCATCGCTCCCCAACACCATGCTATCCCCAATCACTCCCTCCTCTCCATGTCTCCACTCCAACGCGAATCTATCCCCCAATCAATACATCCTCTCCATCTCCCCACTGCAAAACCATTCTAAGCCCAATCTCTCTTTCTACTTCTCTACCCAAACCCGTTCTATCCCCAATCACTACACTCCTCAATCTCTCCCCAACACCATTCTATCCCCAATCACTCCCACCTCTCCCTCTCCCCAAAACCATTCTATCCCCAATCACTCCCCTCTGCTCCATCTCTCCCCAACAGCATTCTATCCCCAATCACACCCCTTCCTCATCTCCTCTCCCCAGCACAATTTTTTCCCCAATCACTCGTTCCTCTCCATCTCTCCTCAACATCATTCTATCCCAATCTCCCTCTCTTTCCATCTCTCCACATCACCATTCTATCCCCAATCTCCTCTTCCTCCTCTCCATCTCACCCCAACACCATTCTATCCCCAATGACTCCCTTCTCTCCATCTATCGCCAACGCCATTCTATCCCCAATCATTCCCCGCCTCTCCATTTCACACCCAACACAATTCTATCCCCATACTCTCATTCCTCTCCATCTCTCCCAAACACCATTCCAACCCCAATCACTCCCACCTCTCCCTCTCCCCAAAACCATTCTGTCCCCAATCACTCCCGCCTGCCCCATCGCTCCCCAACACCATGCTATCCCCAATCACTCCCTCCTCTCCATCTCTCTACTCCAACACGAATCTATCCCCCAATCAATACCTCCTCTCCATCTCCCCACTGCAAAACCATTCTAAGCCCAATCTCTCTCTCTACTTCTCTACCCAAACCCATTCTATCCCCAATTACTACACTCCTCAATCTCTCCCCAACACCATTCTATCCCCAATCACTCCCACCTCTCCCTCTCCCCAAAACCATTCTATCCCCAATCACTCCCCTCTGCTCCATCTCTCCCCAAAAGCATTCTATCCCCAATCACACCCCTTCCTCATCTCCTTCTCTCCCCAGCACAATTCTTTCCCCAATCACTCGCTCCTCTCCATCTCTCCTCAACATCATTCTATCCCAATCTCTCTCTCTTTCCATCTCTCCACATCACCATTCTATCCCCAATCTCCCCTTCCTCCTCTCCATTTCCCCATCACCATTATATCCCCAATCACTCACTCGTACCAATCCCCAACACAATTCTATCGACAATCACGCCCCTTCCTCCTCTCAATCTCTCCACAACAACATTCTGTCCCGCAATCACTCACCGTCCTCCTCATCATCTCTCCCCAACACAATTCTATCCACAATCATTTCCTCCTCTCCATCTCACCCCAACACCATTCTAACACCAATCCCTCCCCTTCCTCTTCTCCAACTCTCCCCAACACAATTCTATCCCCAATCTCTCCACTTACTCCTCTCCATCTTTCCCAAACACCATTCTATACACAATTACTCCCTCCTCTCCATCTCTTCGCAACACCATTCTATCCCCAATCTCTACCCTTCCTACTCTCCAACGCTCTCCGACACCATTCAATCCCCCAATCTCTACCCTTCATACTCTCAATCTCCCCAGAACGCCATTCTGTCCCACAATCACTCCTCGCTCTCCTCTCCATCTCTCCACAACACAATTCTATCTCCAGTCACTCCCTCCTCTCCATCTCTGCTCAACACCATTCTATCTCAATCTCTCCCATAAATCCTCTCCATATCTCCACGACACCATTATTTCCCCCAATCGCTCCCTTTCCTCCCCTCCAACTCTCCCCAACACAATTCTATCCCCAATCTCTGTCTCCATCCATCTCTCCCCAAATCCATTCTATACCCCATTCTCTCACATTCCCCCTCTGCATCACTCCCCAAGACCATTCTTTCCCCAATCTCTCCACTTACTCCTCTCCATCGTTTCCCAACACCATTCTATGCCCCAATCTCTCCCCTCTCTCCCCTTCCTGCTCTCCATCTAACTCCATCACAATTCAATCTCTAATCTCACCCCTTCCTCCTCTCCAACTGTCCCCAACACCATTCAATCACAAATCACTCCCTTCTCTCCATCACTCCCCAACACCATTCTATTCCCAATCACACCCTCCTCTCCATCTTTCCACAAAAGCATTCTCAACCCAATCACGCCCTCCGATCCATCTTTCCACCAACACCATTCTATCCCCAATCACTCACGCCACTCTTTCTCTCCCCAACACGAATCTATCCGCAATCAATCCCCTCCTCTCCATCACGTCCTAACACCATTCTATCCCCAATCTCTCACTCCACTCCATCTCTCCCCAACACCATTCTGTCCCCCAATCACTCCCCTTCCTCCTCTCCATCTCACCCAAACACAATTCTATCCCCAATCACTCCCTGCTCTCCAACTCTCCCCAACACCATTCTATCCCCCAATCTCTCCCCTATCTCCCCTTCCTGCTCTCCATCTCACTCCAACACAATTCAACTCTAATCTCACCCTTTCCTCCTCTCCAACTTTCCCCAACACCATTCAATCACAATTCACTCCCTTTTCGTCATCACTCCCCAACACCATTCTATTCCCAAACACACCCTCCTCTCCATCTCTCCCCAACACCATTCTATTCCCAATCACTCACACCCCTCCATCTTTCCACAAAAGCATTCTAATCCCAATCACGCCCTCCGATCCATCTTTCCTCCAACACCATTCTATCCCCAATCACTCACGCCACTCTTTCTCTCCCCAACACGATTCTATCCGCAATCAATCCCCTCCTCTCCATCTCGTCCTAACACCATTCTTTCCCCAATCTCTCACTCCACTCCATCTCTCCCCAACACCATTCTGTCCCCCAATCACTCCCTTTTCTCCATCTGTCGCCAAAACCATTCTATCCCCAATCATTCCCCGCCTCTCCATTTCTCCCCCAACACAATTCTATCCCCAAACTCTCAATCCTCTCCATCTCTTGCAAACACCATTCTATCCCCAATCACTCCCACCTCTCCCTCTCCCAAAACCATTCTATCCCCAATCACTCCCCTCTGCCCCATCTCTCCCCAACACCATTCTATTCCCAATCACTCACACCCCTCCATCTTTCCACAAAAGCATTCTAAACCCAATCACGCCCTCCGATCCATCTTTCCTCCAACACCATTCTATCCAAAAGCACTCCCTCCTCTCCATCTCTCCCCCGACACAATTCTTTCCCCAATCTCTCCCGCTTCTCCATCTCTCCCAAACACCATGATATCCCCAATCACTTCCTCCTCTCACTCTCCCCAAAACCATTCTATCCCCAATCACTCCACTCCTCTCACTCTCACCAACACCATTCTATCCCCAATGACTCCCTTCTCTCCATCTATCGCCAACACCATTCTATCCCCAATCATTCCCACCTCTCCCTCTCCCCAAAACCATTCTATCCCCAATCACTCCCCTCTGCTCCATCTCTCCGCAACAGCATTCTATCCCCAATCACACCCCTTCCTCATCTCCTTCTCTCCCCAGCACAATTCTTTCCCCAATCACTCGCTCCTCTCCATCTCTCCTCAACATCATTCTATCCCAATCTCTCTCTCTTTCCATCTCTCCACATCACCATTCTATCCCCAATCTCCCCTTCCTCCTCTCCATTTCCCCATCACCGTTATATCCCCAATCACTCACTCGTACCAATCCCCAACACCATTCTATCGACAATCACGCCCCTTCCTCCTCTCAATCTCTCCACAACAACATTCTGTCCCGCAATCACACACCGTCCTCCTCATCATCTCTCCCCAACACAATTCTATCCCCAATCATTTCCTCCTCTCCATCTCACCCCAACACCATTCTAACACCAATCCCTCACCTTCCTCTTCTCCAACACTCCCCAACACAATTCTATCCCCAATCTCTCAACTTACTCCTCTCCATCTTTCCCAAACACCATTCTATAAACAATTACTCCCTGCTGTCCATCTCTCCCCAACACCATTCTATCCCCCAATCTCTCCCCTTCTTCCTCTCCATCTCTCTCCAACACCATTCTATCGCCAGGCACACCCTCATTTCCATCTCTCCTCAACACCATTCTACGGACAAACACACCCTCCTCTCCATCACTCCCCAAAACTATTCTGTCCCCAATGACTCCCTTCTCTCCATCCGTCCCCAACACCATTCTATCGCCAAACATTCCCCTCCTCTCCATCTCTCCCCCAACACAATTCTTTCCCCAATCTCTCCCCCAACACAATTCTTTCCCAATCTCTCCCGCATCTCCATCTGTCCCAAACACCATGCTATCCCCAATCACTCCCTCCTCTCACTCTCCCCAATACCATTCTGTCCCCAATAACTCCACTCCTCTCAATCTCTCCCCAACACCGTTCTATCGCCAATCACTCCCACCTCTCCCTCTCCCCAAATCCATTCTATCCCCAATCACTCCCCTCTGCTCCATCTCTCCCCAACACCATTCTATCCCACAAAATGTCCGCTTCCTCCTCTCCATCTCTTCGCAACACCATTCTATCCCCAATCTCTACCCTTCCTGCTCTCCAACGCTCCCGACACCATTCAATCCCCCAATCTCTACCCTTCATACTCTCAATCTCCCCACGACGCCATTCTGTCCCACAATCACTCCTCGCTCTCCTCTCCATCTCTCCACAACACAAATCTATCTCCAATCACTCCCTCCTCTCCATCTCTGCTCAACACCATTCTATCTCAATCTCTCCCATAACTCCTCTCCATATCTCCACGACACCACTATTGTCCCCCAATCTCTCCCTTTCCTCCCCTCCAACTCTCCCCAATACAATTCTATCCCCAATCTCTGTCTCCATCCATCTCTCCCCATATCCATTCTATACCCCATTCTCTCACCTTCCCCCTCTGCATCTCTCCCCAAGAGCATTCTATCCCCAATCTCTCCACTTACTCCTCTCCATCGTTTCCCAACACCATTCTATCCCCAATCACTCCCTGCTCTCCAGCTCTCCCCAACACCATTCTATGCCCCAATCTCTCCCCTCTCTCCCCTTCCTGCTCTCCATCTAACTCCATCACAATTCAATCTCTAATCTCACCCCTTCCTCCTCTCCAACTGTCCCCAACACCATTCAATCACAAATCACTCCCTTCTCTCCATCACTCCCCAACAACATTCTATTTCCAAACACACCCTCCTTTCCATCTTTCCACAAGAGCATTCTCAACCCAATCACGCCCTCCGATCCATCTTTCCACCAACACCATTCTATCCCCAATCACTCACGCCTCTCTTACTCTACCCAGCACGATTCTATCCGCAATCAATCCCCTCCTCTCCATCTCGTCCTAACACCATTCTATCCCCAATCTCTCACTCCACTCCATCTCTCCCCAACACCATTCTGTCCCCCAATCACTCCCCTTCCTCCTCTCCATCTCACCCAAATACCATTCTATCCCCAATCACTCCCACCTCTCCCTCTCCCCAAAACCATTCTATCCCCATTCACTCCCCTCTGCCCCATCGCTCCCCCAACACCATGCTATCCCCAATCACTCCCTCCTCTCCATCTCTGCTCAACACCATTCTATCTCAATCTCTCCCATAACTCCTCTCCATATCTCCACGACACCATTATTTCCCCCAATCTCTCCCTTTCCTCCCCTCCAACACTCCCCAACACAATTCTATCCCCAATCTCTGTCTCCATCCATCTCTCCCCAAATCCATTCTATACCCCATTCTCTCACCTTCCTCCTCTGCATCTCTCCCCAAGACCATTCTATCCACAATCTCTTCACTTACTCCTCTCCATCGTTTCCCAACTCCATTCTATCCCCAATCACTCCCTGCTCTCCAACTCTCCCCAACACCATTCTATGCCCCAATCTCTCCCCTCTCTCCCCTTCCTGCTCTCCATCTAACTCCATCACAATTCAATCTCTAATCTCACACCTTCCTCCTCTCCAACTGTCCCCAACACCATTCAATCACAAATCACTCCCTTCTCTCCATCACTCCCCAACAACATTCTATTCCCAAACACACCCTCCTCTCCATCTTTCCCACAAAAGCATTCTCAACCCAATCACGCCCTCCGATCCATCTTTCCACCAACACCATTCTATCCTCAATCACTCACGCCTCTCTTTCTCTCCCCAACACGATTCTATCCGCAATCAATCCCCTCCTCTCCATCTCGTCCTAACACCATTCTATCCCCAATCTCTCACTCCACTCCATCTCTCCCCAACACCATTCTGTCCCCCAATCACTCCCCTTCCTCCTCTCCATCTCACCCAAACACCATTCTATCCCCAATCACTCCCACCTCTCCCTCTCCCCAAAACCATTCTATCCCCAATCACTCCCCTCTGCCCCATCGCTCCGCAACACCATGCTATCCCCAATCACTACCTCCTCTCCATCTCTCCACTCCAACACCATTCTATCCCCATTCACTCCGTCCTCTCCATGTCCCCACTGCAAAACCATTCTAACCCAATCTCTATCTCTACTTCTCTACCCAAACCCATTCTATCCCCAATCACTACACTCCTCTCAATCTCTCCCCAACACCATTCTATCCCCAATCACACCCCTTCCTCATCTCCTTCTCTCCCCAACACAATTCTATCCCCCAATATCTCCCTTTCCTCCACTCCATCTCTCCCCAGCCCAAAACCATTCTATCCCCCTATCTCTCCCCTTCCTCTTCGACATCTCTCTCCAACATCATTCTATCCCAATCTCTCTCTCTTTCCATCTCTCCACATCACCATTCTATCCCCAATCTCCCCTTCCACCTCTCCATTTCCCCAACACCTCCATATATCCCCAATCACTCACTCGTACCACTCCCACACCACACCATTCTATCGACAATCACGCACTCCTCTCCATCTCTCCCCAAAACCATTATATTCCCAATCACCCTCCTCTCCATCTCTCCCCAACACAATTCTTTCCCCAATCTCTCCCGCATCTCCATATCTCCCAAACACCATGATATCCCCAATCACTTCCTCCTCTCACTCTCCCCCAATACCATTCTATCCCCAATCACTACACTCCTCTCAATCTCTCCCCAACACCATTCTATCGCCAATCACTCCAATCTCTCCTCTCCCCAAAACAATTCTATCCCCAATCACTCCCCACTGCTCCATCGCTCCCCAACACCATTCTATCCGCAACTCCCCTTCCTCCTCTCAATCTCTCCTCAACAACATTCTGTCCCGCAGTCAATCACCGTCCTCCTCATCATCTCTCCCCAACACAATTCTATCGCCAATCATTTCCTCCTCTCCATCTCACCCCAACACCAATCTAACACCAATCTCTCACCTTCCTCCTCTCCATCTTTCCCAAACACCATTCTATACACAATTACGCCCTGCTCTCCATCTCTCCCCAACACCATTCCGTCCCCCAATCACTCCCCTTCCTCCTCTCTATCTCACCCCAACACCATTCTATCCCCAATGACTCCCTTCTCTCCATCTATCGCCAACACCATTCTATCCCCAATCATTCCCCGCCTCTCCATTTCACACCCAACACAATTCTATCCCCATACTCTCATTCCTCTCCATCTCTCCCAAACACCATTCCATCCCCAATCACTCCCACCTCTCCCTCTCCCCAAAACCATTCTATCCCCAATCACTCCCGCCTGCCCCATCGCTCCCCAACTCCATGCTATCCCCAATCACTCCCTCCTCTCCATCTCTCCACTCCAACACTAATCTATCCCCCAATCAATACCTCCTCTCCATCTCCCCACTGCAAAACCATTCTAAGCCCAATCTCTCTCTCTACTTCTCTACCAAACCCATTCTCCCATCACCCACTCCACATCCACTCCCACACCATCTCTCCCCAACACCATATCCCAATCACTCCCACCTCTCCCTCTCCCCAAAACCATTCTATCCCCAATCACTCCCCTCTGCTCCATCTCTCCCCTCCAACAGCATTCTATCCCCAATCACACCCCTTCCTCATCTCCTTCTCTCCCCAGCACAATTCTTTCCCCAATCACTCTCGCTCCTCTCCATCTCTCCTCAACATCATTCTATACCAATCTCTCTCTCTTTCCATCTCTCCACATCACCATTCTATCCCCAATCTCCCCTTCCTCCTCTCCATTTCCCCATCACCATTATATCCCCAATCACTCACTCGTACCAATCCCCAACACCATTCTATCGACAATCACGCCCCCTTCCTCCTCTCACAATGTCTCCACAACAACATTCTGTCCCGCAATCACTCACCGTCCACCTCATCATCTCTCCCCAACACAATTCTATCCCCAATCATTCTCCCTCCTCTCCATCTCACCCCAACACCATTCTAACACCAATCCCTCACCTTCCTCTTCTCCAACACTCACCAACACAATTCTATCCCCAATCTTTCCACTTACTCCTCTCCAAGTTTCCCAAACACCATTCAATACACAATTACTCCCTGCTCTCCATCTCTCCCCAACACCATTCTATCCCCCAATCTCTCCCCTTCTTCCTCTCCATCTCTCTCCAACACCATTCTATCGCCAGGTACACACTCATTTCCATCTCTCCTCAACACCATTCTACGGACAAACACACACTCCCACCTCTCCCTCTCCCCAAAACCATTCTATCCCCAATCACTCCCCTCTGCTCCATCTCTTCCCAACACCATTCTATCCCCAATCTCTACCCTTCCTAATCTCCAACGCTCCCCGACACCATTCAATCCCCCAATCTCTACCCTTCATACTCTCAATCTCCCCACAACGCCATTCTGTCCCACAATCACTCCTCGCTCTCCTCTCCATCTCTCCACAACACAATTCTATCTCCAATCACTCCCTCCTCTCCATCTCTGCTCAACACCATTCTATCTCAATCTCTCCCATAAATCCTCTCCATATCTCCACGACACCATTATTTCCCCCAATCTCTCCCTTTCCTCCCCTCCAACTCTCCCCAACACAATTCCATCCCCAATCTCTGTCTCCATCCATCTCTCCCCAAATCCATTCTATACCCCATTCTCTCACCTTCCTCCTCTGCATCTCTCCCCAAGACCATTCTATCCCCAATCTCTCCACTTACTCCTCTCCATCGTTTCCCAACATTCTATCCCCAATCACTCCCTGCTCTCCAGCTCTCCCCCTACACCATTCTATGCCCCAATCTCTCCCCTCTCTCCCCTTCCTGCTCTCCATCTAACTCCAACACAATTCAATCCCTAATCTCACCCCTTCCTCCTCTCCAACTGTCCCCAACACCATCCAATCACAAATCACTCTCTTCTCTCCATCACTCCCCAACACCATTCTATTCCCAAACACACCCTCCTCTCCATCTTTCCACAAAAGCATTCTCAACCCAATCACGCCCTCCGATCCATCTTTCCACCAACACCATTCTATCCCCAATCACTCACGCCACTCTTTCTCTCCCCAACACGATTCTATCCGCAATCAATTCCCTCCTCTCCATCTCGTCCTAACACCATTCTATCCCCAATCTCTCACTCCACTCCATCTCTCCCCAACACCATTCTGTCCCCCAATCACTCCCTTTTCTCCATCTATCGCCAAAACCAATCTATCCCCAATCATTCCCCGCCTCTCCATTTCTCCCCCAACACAATTCTATCCCCAAACTCTCAATCCTCTCCATCTCTAGCAAACACCATTCTATCCCCAATCACTCCCACCTCTCCCTCTCCCCAAAACCATTCTATCCCCAATCACTCCCCTCTGCCCCATCGCTCCCCAACACCATGCTATCCCCAATCACTACCTCCTCTCCATCTCTCCACTCCAACACCATTCTATCCCCATTCACTCCGTCCTCTCCATGTCCCCACTGCAAAACCATTCTAAGCCCAATCTCTCTCTCTACTTCTCTACCCAAACCCATTCTATCCCCAATCACTACACTCCTCTCAATCTCACCCCAACACCATTCTATCCCCAATCACACCCACCTCTCCCTCTCCCCAAAACCATTCTATCCCCAATCACACCCCTTCCTCATCTCCTTCTCTCCCCAACACAATTCTATCCCCCAATATCTCCCTTCCCTCCACTCCATCTCTCCCCAGCCCAACACCATTCTATCCCCCTATCTCTCCCCTTCCACTTCGACATCTCTCTCCAACATCATTCTATCCCAATCTCTCTCTCTTTCCATCTCTCCACATCACCATTCTATCCCCAATCTCCCCTTCCACCTCTCCATTTCCCCAACACCATTATATCCCCAATCACTCACTCGTACCACTCCCCAACACTATTCTATCGACAATCACGCCCTCCTATCCATCTCTCCCCAACACCATTATATTCCCAATCACACCCTCCTCTCCATCTCTCCCCCAACACAATTCTTTCCCCAATCTCTCCCGCATCTCCATCTCTCCCAAACACCATGATATCCCCAATCACTTCGTCCTCTCAATCTCTCCCCAACACCATTCTATCGCCAATCACTCCAACCTCTCCCTCTCCCCAAAACCATTCTATCCCCAATCACTCCCCTCTGCTCCATCTCTCCCCAACACCATTCTATCCCCAATGACTCCCCTTCCTCCTCTCAATCTCTCCTCAACAACATTCTGTCCCGCAATCACTCACCGTCCTCCTCATCATCTCTCCCCAACGCAATTCTATCGCCAATCATTTCCTCCTCTCCATCTCACCCCAACACCATTCTAACACCAATCTCTCACCTTCCTCCTCTCCATCTTTCCCAAACACCATTCTATACACAATTAGGCCCTGCTCTCCATCTCTCCCCAACACCATTCTATCCCCCAATCTCTCCCCTTCCTCCTCTCCATCTCTCTCCAACACCATTCTCTCCCCCAAAATGTCCCTTTCCTCCTCTCCATCTCTCCCCAACACAATTCTATCCCCAATCTCTCTCTCCATCCATCTCTCCCCAACACCATTCTGTCCCCCAATCTCTCCCCTTCTTCCTCTCCATCTTTCTCCAACACCATTCTATCGCCAGGCACACCCTCATTTCCATCTCTCCTCAACACCATTCTACGGACAAACACACACTCCTCTCCATCACTCCCCAACACCATTCTGTCTCCAATGACTCCCTTCTCTCCATCCGTCCCCAACACCATTCTATCCCCAAACATTCCCCTCCTCTCCATCTCTCCCCGAACACAATTCTTTCCCCAATCTCCCCCGCATCTCCATCTCTCCCAAACACCATGCTATTCCCAATCACTCCCTCCTGTCACTCTCCCCAATACCATTCTATCCCCAATCACTCCACTCCTCTCAATCTCTCCCCAACACCATTCTATCGCCAATCACTCCAACCTCTCCCTCTCCGCAAAACCATTCAATCCCCAATCACTCCCCTTCCTCCTTTCCATCTCTCCTCAACACTATTCTATTCCAATCCCTCTCTCCATCACTCCACTTCACCATTCTATCACCAATCTCCCCTTCCTCCTCTCCATTCCCCCAACACACTTTCATCCCCCAAACCTCCCCTTCCTTCTCTCAATTGCTCCCCAGCATCATTATATCCCCAGTAATTCACTCCTATCAATCCCCAACACCATTCTATCGCCAATCACGCCCTCCTCTCCATCTCTCCCCAACACCATTCTATTCCCAATCACACCCTCCTCTCCATCTCTCCCCAACACCAATGTATCACCAATGTCTCCCCTTCCTCCTCTCCATCTCTCCCCAACAGCATTATATCACCAATTCTCTACCCTTACTCCACTCCATCTCTCCTCCAACAACATTGTATCCCGAATATCTGCCTACATCTCTCCCCAACACCATTCTATCCCCAATCTCTACCCTTCATACTCTCAATCTCCCCACAACGCCATTCTGTCCCACAATCACTCCTCGCTCTGCTCTCCATATCTCCACAACACAATTCTATCTCCAATCACTCCCTCCTCTCCATCTCTGCTCAACACCATTCTATCTCAATCTCTCCCATAACTCCTCTCTATACCTCCAGGACACCATTATTTCCCCCAAACTCTCCCTTTCCTCCCCTCCAACTCTCCCCAACACAATTCTATCCCCAATCTCTGTCTCCATCCATCTCTCGCCAAATCCATTCTATACCCCATTCGCTCACCTTCCTCCTCTGCATCTCTCCCCAAGACCATTCTATACCTCAATCTCTCCCCTCTCTCCCCTTCCTGCTCTCCATCTCACTCCAACACAATTCAATCTCTAATCTCACCCCATCCTCCTCTCCAACTGTCCCCAACACCATTCAATCACAAATCACTCCCTTCTTCCATCACTCCCCAACACCATTCTATTCCCAAACACACACTCCTCTCCATCTCTCCGCAACAACAATGTATCACCAATGTCTCCCCTTCCTCCTATCCATCTCTCCCCAACTCCATTCTATTCCCAATCACTCACACCCCTCCATCTTTCCACAAAAGCATTCTCAACCCAATCACGCCCTCCGATCCATCTTTCCACCAACACCATTCTACCCAAAAGCACTCCCTCCTCTCCATCTCTCCCCCGACACAATTCTTTCCTCTATCTCTCCCGCATCTCCATCTCTCCCAAACACCATGCTATCCCCAATCACTCCATCCTCTCACTCTCCCCAATACCATTCTATCGCCAATCACTCCACTCCTCTCAATCTCTCCCCAACACCATTCTATCGCCAATCACTCCCACCTCTCCCTCTCCCCAAAACCATTCTATCCCCAATCACTCCCCTCTGCTCCATCTCTCCCCAACAGTATTCTAGCCCCAAACACTCCCCTTCCTCCTCTCCATCTCTCCCCAAAATCATTCTATCCCCAGTCACTCCCTCCGCTCACTCTCCCCAATACCATTCTATCCCCAATCATTCCACTCCTCTCAATCTCTCCCCAACAGATTCTATCCCCAAACATTCCCCTCTGGTCCATCGCTCCCCAAAACCATTATATTCCCAATCACTCCCCTTCCTCCTCTCCAACACTCTCCAACACAATTCTATCCCCAATCTCTATCTCCATCCACCTCTCCACAATACCATTCTATCCCCCAATATCTCCCTCCTCTCCATCTCTCCCCGTCACCATTCTATCACCCTTTCTCTCCTTTTCCTCCTCTCAATCTCTCCAAAAGACCATTCTGTCCCCCAATCACTCCCCGTCCTACTCTACATCTCTCCCCAACACAATTCTATCGCCAAGCACTCCCTCCTTTCCATCTCTCCTCAACATCATACTATCCCCAATCTCTCCCCTACATCCTCTCCATCTCTCCTCAACATCATACGACGGGCAATCACACACTCCTCTCCATCTCTCCCCAAAACCATTCTATCCCCAATGACTCACTTCTCTCCATCTGTCCCCCACACCATTCTCTGACGAACGCTCCCCACCTCTTCATCTGTCCCCATCACCATTCTATCCCCAATCACTCCCTCCCCTCACTCTCCCCAAAACCATGCTATCAACAATCACTCCCTCCTCTCCATCTTTCCCCAAACACGATTCTATCCCCAATCACTCCCTCCTCTCCATCTTTCCCCCAACAGTATTCTACCCCCAATCAACTCTCCATCGCTCACTAACGCCATTCTATCCCCAAACACTCCCTCCACTCACTCCACTCCGACAGTATTTTATTCCCCATTCTATCTCTGCATCTCTCCCTAACACCATTCTGTCCCCAATCTCTCATTTTCTCCCACACCCCGCATCTCTCCACAGCAACACCATTCTATCCCCGAATCACTACCTCCTCCCCATCTCTTCACTCCAACACGACTGTATCGCCAATCGCTTCCTCCTCTCCATCTCTCCTGAAAAACATTCTATCCCCGATCACTCCCTCCTCTCATTCTTACCCCAACACCATTCTATCCCCAATCTCATCCCTTCCTCCTCTCCATCACTCCCTAGTATTCTATCCCCAATCACTCCCTCCTCTCCATCTCTCCCCTCCAACAGGAATCTATCCCCACATCACACCCTCCTCTCCATCTCTCCACTGCAAATCCATTCTATCCCAAATATCTCTCTCTACATCTCTCCCCAACCCCATTCTATCCCCAATCCCTCCCTCCTCTCCATCTCTCCCCAACACCATTCTATACCCAATCTATCCCCTTCCTCCTCCATCTCTCCCCAACAACATTCCATCCCCATTCACTCCCCTTCCTCCTCTCCATTTTGCCTCAACACCATTCTATCCCTCTATCTCTCCGCCTCCTACTCTCCATCTCTCCCAAACAACATTCTATCCTCAATCACTCCCTTTTCTAACTCTCCCCAACAACTTTCTATCCCCAATCACTCCCTGCTCTCCCTCTCCCAACATCATTCCATTCCCAATCACTCCCTCCTCTCCAAATCTCCTCCAACACCATTCTATCCCCAATCTCTCTCCCAATCTCACACCAACACCTTTCTATCCCCAATCAATCCCTCCTCTCCATCTTTCCTCCAGCACCATTCTATCCCCAATGTCCCATTCTCAATATCTCCCCAACACCATTCTATTCCCAATCACACCCGCCTCTCAATCACTCCGCAACACCATGCTATCCCCAATCTCACCCTCCTCTCCATCTCCCCAAGACCATTCTATCCCCAATTGCTCTCCTTCCTCCTCTCCGTCTCTCCCAATCGCCATTCTATCCCCCAATCTTTACACTTCCTCCATTCCATCTCTCCCCAACACCATTCTACCCCAATCACTCCCTCCTCTCCATCTCACCCCACCAACACCATTCTATCCCCAATCATTCCCTCCTCTCCATCTCTCCACTGCAAAACCATTCTATCTCAAATCTCTCTCTCTACATCTCTCCACAACTGCATTCTATCCCCCAATATCTCCCCTTCCTCCTCTCCATCTCTCCCCGTCACCATTCTATCACCCATTCTCTCCCCTTCCTCCTCCCCTTCTCTCCCTGACACCATTCTATCACCCATTCTCTCCCCTTCCTCCTCTCAATCTCTCCAAAACACCATTCTGTCCCCCAATCACTCCCCGTCCTACTCTACATCTCTCCCCAACACAATTCTATCGCCAAGCACTCCCTCCTTTCCATATCTCCTCAACACCATACTATCCCCAATCTCTCACCTACATCCTCACCATCTCTCCTCAACACCATTCTACGGGCAATCACACACTCCTCTCCATCACTCCCCAAAACCATTCTATCCCCAATGACTCCCTTCTCTCCATCTGTCCCCAACACCATTCCATGCCAAACGCTCCCCTCTTCTTCTTCTCTCCCCCAACACCATTCTATCCTCAATCTCTCCCTCCTCTCCATCTCACCCCAAAACTATTCTATCCCAATCGCTCCTCTTTCTCCACTCCATCTCTCCCCAACACAATTCAATCGCTAAGCACTCCCTCCTTTCCATCTCTCCTCAACATCATACTATCCCCAATCTCTCCCCTACATCCTCTCCATCTCTCCTCAACACCATTCTACGGGCAATCACACACTCCTCTCCATCACTCCCCAAAACCATTCTATCCCCAATGACTCACTTCTCTCCATCTGTCCCCCACACCATTCTCTGACGAACGCTCCCCTCCTCTTCATCTGTCCCCAACACCATTCTATCCCCAATCACTCCCCTTCCTCCTCTCCATTTTGCCTCAACACCATTCTATCCCTCTATCTCTCCGCCTCCTACTCTCCATCACTCCCAAACAACATTCTATCCTCAATCACTCCCTGCTCTCCCTCTCCCCAACATCATTTTATTCCCAATCACTCCCTCCTCTCCAAATCTCCTCCAACACCATTCTATCCCCAATCTCTCTCCCAATCTCACACCAACACCTTTCTATCCCCAATCAATCCCTCCTCTCCATCTTTCCTCCAGCACCATTCTATCTCCAATGTCCCATTCTCAATATCTCCCCAACACCATTCTATTCCCAATCACACCCGCCTCTCAATCACTCCGCAACACCATGCTATCCCCAATCTCACCCTCCTCTCCATCTCTCCTCAAAACCATTCTATCCCCAATTGCTCTCCTTCCTCCTCTCCGTCTCTCCCAATCGCCATTCTATACCCAATCTATCCCCTTCCTCCTCTTCCTCTCCCCAACACCATTCTATCCCCAATCAGTCCCTCCTCTCCATCTCTCCACTCCAACACCATTATATCCCCAATCACTCCCTCCTCTCAATCTCACCCACAACACCATTCTATCACCCAATCTCTCCCCTTCATCCTCTCCAACTCTCCCCAACACCTTTCTTACCCCAATCACTCCCTCCTATCCATCTCTCCTCTTCATAAACGTTCTATCCCACAATATCTCCCCTTCCTCTTCTACATCTCACCCCAACACCATTATATCCCCCAATCTCATCCTCCTCTACATTTCTCCCCAACACCATTCTATCCCCAATCTATCCCCTTCCCCCTCTCCATCTCTCCGCAACTCCATTCTATCCACCGATCTCTCCCTCCGCTCCATCACTCCCCAACAACATTGCATCCCTAATCAGTCCCCTTCTTCCTCTCCATCTTGCCTCAACGCCATTCTATCCCTCAATCTCTCCGCTTCCTCCTCTCCATCTCTCCCAAACAACATTCTATCCCCAATTACTCCCTCCTCTCCCTCTCCGCAACATCATTCTATCCCCAATCACTCCCACCACTCCATATCTCCTCCATCACCATTCTAACCCCAATCTCTCTCTCAATTTCAACCCAACACCATTCTATCCCCCATCAATCCCTCCTCTCCATCATTCCTTGAGGCACCATTCTATCCCCAATCGCTCTTCTTCCTACTGTCCATCTCTCCCAAAAACCATTCTATCCCCCAATCTTTACCCTTCCTCCTGGATGGCTACATGGATCTTAGAGAAATAGAGGGCTGTGGGAAAGCCGAGGTAGTTCTGAGGTCGCGTCACGGTCACACACGGGGAGTGTCAAGGGTCAGCTGAACATCGGTGCACAAGGGTAGGGAGCGCACACACTCAGATTCACAGCCATCGTGCATGGCAGATGATGTTGAAGGCAGATTTAACTCAGCTGACAAGTCTAGGCGCACAGAGTTGGGACTCGGACCGTTAATAGTGTCGGGAGACAGAGGGGCCTCCGTGCACAATGCAGGGAACGCACTGAAATGTGGAGAGTTTCGAGCGTCGGCAGTTGGGGGACACCGGTGTGCAACTGTCGGACAAACGCCGCGAACGGTGGGGTCGTGTCGAGGAACGGAGGAACCTCAGCGTGCAAGGGTAGGGGGCACACTCCCGCCGACCCGGGAAAGTCTGGCGACGTACTGGTCAATGCCCGGAGTCAACGGGAGCTTCCCTTCCGCTCCCTCTGAGAGGCGCGTCGAACTCTAATCTCTCTCCTCGCTCCGCCCCGTCGCTCACTCACAGACACAACATAGGAATCAGCCGTGCGTGGTCAGCCTGTCTCCTGAATGTCTGTGGAACGGGAACAGAATGTTCCGACACGTCTCCGCCTTGTGGAGTGAACAAGGACGGGCACCGCCCTCCGGAGCACCTCCTTCCCAGCGCACCGAGTCTCTGACCGTGTCTTTGCTGACGTGTCCAGTGGCATCTCACCACATAAATACGCCAGCCGTCTCGGGGGGAGCTTATTCCTGCGTGAACAGGCGTCCTGAACGATCTGCATCCTCGGGCAACTTCCAACATGACTCCTTCCATGAAAACCTTCGCCCTCCTCTCCATCCTGGTGGTGCTCGCTTATTGCGTGGCTCTCGGCAGTAAGTTCTTACCTCAATTTTAGCTTCTCGCGTCTCGGGACCCTTGCTCCGGGCAGCGAGAAGAGGGGGAGGTGGACAGGGTGTGGGGGCCCGTGAGATGTGGCGGGTCAGAGAAAGATAAGTGGTAGACACAGCTACCAGTCTCGGAGTAAAGAAGTTCCCCCTCGTGTTACCCCTAAACTTTTGCCCTCTAACTCTCAACTCATGTCCTCTTTTTTGAATCTCCCCCACCCTCAGTGGAAAAAGCCTATCCACGTCTACTCTATCATTCACCCTCATAATTTTAAATACCTCTATCAAGTGCCCCTTCAACCTTCTACGCTCCAAAGAATAAAGACCTAACTTGTTCAATCTTTCTCTGTAACTTAGGTGCTGAATCCCTGGTACCATTCTAGTAAATCTCCTCTGTATTCTCTCTATTTTGTTGACATCTTTCCTATCAATTTGGTGACCAATACTGTACACAATACTCCAAATTCCGCCTCACCAATGCCTTGTACAATTTTAACGTTACATCCCAACTCCTATACTCAATGTTCTGATTTATAAAGACCATACCAAAAGCTTTCTTCACCACCCTATCCACATGGGATTCCACCTTCAGGGAACTATGCACCATTATTCCTAGATCACTCTGTTCTACTGCATTCCTCAATGCCCGACCATTTACCACGTTATCATCTTTCAGGAATCAGGGGATTGTGGAGTGGTTCCGAAAGACTGGAAACTTGGTCATATCACCCCGCAATAAAGAAAGGGGGAGGGACAGAAGAGTGGAAACTGAAGGCCAGCTGGTCTGGACTTGGTGGCTGGGGTGTGACCCGGACGGGGCAGGAAGACGAACCCAAGGGCAGGACGCCGACACGGAGCCAGGATCAGTCGGCGGAATCTCCGCAGCGAGTGTAGAATCAGGACCAGGCTGAGTCAGGACCCGGGAGACTTGATTTACGGAGAGATACGCGCCCGAAGACAATAGGCAATAGGGGCAAGGGTAGTCCATTCGGCCCTTCTGGCCAGCACTGCCATTCACTGTGATCATGGCTGATCATACACAATCAGTACCCAGTTCCTGCCCTCTCCCCATATCCCTTGACCCCGCTATCTATAAGAGCTCTATCTAACTCTCTCTTGAATGCATCCAGAGACTTGGCCTCCAGTGCCTTCTGGGGCAGAGCATTCCACAGATCCACCACTCTCTGGGTGAAAAAGTTTTTCCTCAACTCATTCTAAGTGCCTACCCCTTATTCTTAAACTGTGGCCTCTAGTTCTGGACTCACCCATCAGCGGGAACATGCTTCCTGCCTCCAGCGTGTCCGATTCCTTAATAATCTTATGTGTTTCAATCAGATCCCCTCTCATCCTTCTAAATTCCAGTGTACACAAGCCCAGTTGCTCCAATCTTTCAACATATGACAGTCCCGCCATTCCAGGAATTAACCTGGTGAACCTTCGCTGCACTCCCTCAATAGCAAGAATGTCCTTCCTCAAATTTGGAGACCAAAACTAGACACAATACTCCAGGTGGGGTCTCACCAGGGCCCTGTCCAACTGCAGAAGGACGTCTTTACTCCTATACTCAATTCCTCTTGTTAAAAAGGCCAGCATGCCATTAACTTTCTTCACTGGCTGCTGTACCTGCATGCTTGCTTTCATTGACTGATGTACAGGAACACCTAGATCTCGTTGTACTTCCCCTTTTCCTAACTTGACTCCATTTAGATAGTAATCTGCCTTCCTGTTCTTGCCACCGAAGTGGATAACCTCACATTTATCCACATTAAACTGCATCTGCCATACACTTGCCCTCTCACCCAACCTGTCCGAGTCACCCTTCATTCTCATAACATCCTCCTGACATTTCACACTGCCACCCAGCTTTGTGTCATCAGCAATTTTGCTAAAGTTACAAAACCACAACACAGAAACAGGTCAGATTATATAAGTGTCACCATTATTCCTCGGATGGTAGGATATTGAGAGGGTATTTGAGGGGGGGTGTACAGGATGATGAGGGTATAGACTGGGTAAATGTGAGCTGGAGGGGAATTTTCTTCACTCAGAGGACCGACAGATTGAGGGAAAGGTCGCCGGCGCCAGCACTCCGTGCCAACCTAATCTGTCAGTCTGAGGGACATTTGTATAGGTATACGGTTGGCAGGGGTGTGGAGGGTGATGGTCCCTGGGCAGATCGAAGGAGGCAGGCGCGTTAAATGGTTCAGCATCGAATGTGTGGGCCGAAGAGCCTGTGTTGTTTTGTACTTTAGTTTATGACTCTCTCTCACCCTCTCTCGTCCCCTCCCGATCATCCCCCCACACTCTCTCTCAGTCACTCCTCCCGTCCCCTCCCAGTCCTACCCCAACTCTCTCTCTCACTCACTCCTCTCGTCGCCTCCCAGATCTACCCCAACTCTCTCTCTCACTCACTCCTCTCGTCCCCTCCCAGATCTACCCCAACTCTCTCTCTCACTCACTCCTCTCGACCACTCCCAGTCCTACCCCAACTCTCTCTCTCACTCACTCACTCTATGTCCCCTCCCAGTCCGACCCCCACTCTCTTTCTCTCATGCACTCCTCTCATTCCCTCCCAGGCCTACCCCTACTCTCACTCACTCACTCCTCGTCCCCCCCCCCATTACTAACCCCCACTTTCTCTCTCACTCCCTCACCCCTCTCGTCCCCTCTCAGTTCTGCCCGCTCTCTCTCTTTCACTCACTCCTCTCGGCACACTTTATTGCTCCCTCTCTTCCCCCCCTCCACTTGCCTCCTCCCTCTCACTGCCCACTCCCCCTCCCCCGCATTCTCCCGCTCCCTCCTTCCGTTTTCCTGACTCTCTCTCTCTCTCTCTCTCTCTCTCTCTACCCCACTCACTACACTAACACTCTCCATCTCTTCCAGTGGCCCTCGATATGCCATGTGAAAACTTCGGTGGGAAGTGTATTGCGACATGTTCCGGGCATCTCTTCCCCGGTGAGTGCTCCGGAACCGGTCTCCGCTGCTGCCTTCTTTAGACCCCCGAGGAGTCTCCGGCACACTGCTCTCTCAGACGGTTCCAGAGAGACCCCCGGCCTCCCGGAAAGTTACCCGGAAATAAAGCAGTGCTTCTGAAAAGTCTCAGCCGGATCGTCGACTGTTTATTCCACTCCACGGGCTCCGCCTAACCCGCCGAGTGGGCGGTGAGGGGTGGGGTGGGGTTAGGGAGGGGTGCGCATTGGAGGGAGGAGGTTTCCGTCACTGTGAGGGCGGAATCGGGACAAAATGGGGTTCCGCGAGAGTTGCCCGTCTCGCTGCCAGGGGGGAGCTGGAGGGGCTGTCGAGGGGGTGGGGGGTGGCAGCGGCAGACGGGTGGAGGGGGTGGACGGGAAAGGGAGTGAGGGGAACATAATGAGGGGTGAACGAGTATGGAGAGAATTCTGGCGGAGGTGATAGTCGAGGGAAGGGAAGGCGGAGAGATGAGGGTTGCTTTGTTTGAGCTCCCGACAGAGGCAGACAGGCATCACCCGCACCCACCACACCCCAGGTTACGAATTGCACCCTTTCCTCTCCCTCTTAATACTGACTCCCTCCCTCCACTCTCCTTCTCCTCTACTTCCTCCCCTTGTCCCCCTTCGTCCCACTCCGTCCATCCTCTCTCCCTCTGTCTCTCTTCAACTTCTCTTGTCCCGCTGCCCCCTTTCTGAATTTTTGCCCTGCTCTCTCCCCGCACCCTTTCTCCTCTCCCTCATATAACCATAAAAATAACAGCACGGAAACAGGTCATCTCGGCCCTTCTAGTCCGTGCCGAACGCTGACTCTCACCTAGTCCCACTGGCCCATATAACCATATCACAATTACAGCACGGAAACAGGCCATCTCGGCCCTTCTAGTCCATGCCGAACGCTTACTCTCACCTAGTCCCACTGGCCCATATAACCATATCACAATTACACACGGAAACAGGCCATCTCGTCCCTTCTAGTCCGTGCCGAGCGCTTACTCTCACCTAGTCCCACTGGGCCATATAACCATATCACAATTACAACACGGAAACAGGCCGTCTCGACCCTTCTAGTCCGTGCCGAACGCTGACTCTCACCTAGACCCACCGACCCGCTCTTATCCTTCACATTTCTTTCTCTCCGCGTCTACACTACAACACCTTGTATTCATCCGCAAACTCTCCACTTCACCAACACGACAATCCAAACACACCCCTCACTTCCACTTATCCCCACTCTCTCCCCATCCCTCAAACTCACTCCCTCCCCGTCCCTCATCCCCACTCCCTACACGTCTCGCATCCCCACTCTCTCCCCATCCCTCAAACACTCTCTCCCCATCCCCATCCACACTCGCTCCCCATCCCCCATCCCCACTCCCTACACATCCCTCCGACCCACTCACTCCTCATCCCTCATCCCCATTCCCTCCATGTCCCTCATCCCCAGTCCCACCACATCCCTCATCCTCCCCGTCCCTCATTCCCACTCGTTCCCCATCCATCATCCTCCACATCCCTCATCCTCCTACCACATCCCTCATCCCCGATTCCTCCCCGTCCCTCAACCTCATTCCCTCCACATCCCTCAAACCATACCCGTCCCTCATTCCCACTCCCTCCCCGTTCCTCATCCCCACACATGCCCCATGCCTCATCCCCATTCCCTCCACATCCCTCCACTCATCCCCCATTCGCACTGTCCCCATCCCTCATCTGCACTCCCTTCCCGTCCCTCATCCCCAACTCATCCCTCATTCGCACTCCCTTCCCGTCCCTTATCCCCACACCCTCCCCTCATCCTCACTCACTCCACATCCCTCAAACCCACTCACTCCTCATCCCTCATCCCCATTCCCTCCGTCCCTCATCCTCATCGCTCCCCATCCCTCATCTCCAGTCCCTCCACATCCCTAATCCTCCCACCACGACCCTCATCCCCGATCCGTCCCCGTCCCTCAAACTCACTCCCTCCCCGTCCCTCAAACCATCCCCGTCCCTCAGACCCACTCCCTCCCCGTCACTCATCCACACTCATGCCCCATCCCTCATCCCCACGTCCTCCCCATCCCCCCCTCATCACCCGTTCGCAATCCCTCCCCTTCCTTCATCTGCACTCCCTTCCCATTCCTCATCCCCACACACGCCCCGTCCCACATCACCACTCTCTCCCCATCTGTCATCCCCACTCCCTCCCCATCCCTCAACCCCACTCCCTCCCCATCCCTCATCCCCATTCCCTCTCCGTCCCTCATTCCCATTCCCTTCCCTTCCCCCATCCCCACTCTCTCCCCGTCCTTCAGCCCCACTCTCTCTCCGTCCATCGTCCCCACTACCTCCCCGTACCTCATCCCCACTACCTCCCCGTCCTTCAGCTCTACTCACTCCCCACCGCTCCCCTCATCCACACTCCCTCCCCGTCCCTCATTCCCAATCTCTCCCCGTCCCTCATCTCCACTCCCTCCCCGTCCCTCATTCCCATTCTGTCACCCTCCCTGCATCCCTCGACTTTCCTCCGCACACTCGCCCTATCCGCACGCTCAACCCTCTCCATCTCTCTCCCCCTTTGCTTCCCGTTTCACCTTCACCTCCATCTCTTTCCTCACCCACTGCAGAATCTCCTCCGCTACTTTGCCCCGCGATCTCTCAACTCACCCTTTCTTTCTCACCTTCCTGTCCCCCTCATCATTCCCTCTCATTCCCCTCTCCCAACCAGTCTTCCCCCCGGGCTCTCGTCGTTTTCATCTTCTTCCCTCTCTTCCTCACACTCCACCTCTCCTCCCAATCCCATTTCTTTCCATCCTCTGCCATTTATGTCTCTCTCCTTCTCCCAACCCCTCCTTCCCAGTCTCTCTCCTCAATCTCCCCTCCATTTCTCCCCACTGTAACCACTCTATCTTCCCTCCATCACCACAGTTTCCTCCACACAACCTCCTTCATGCCCCCTCATCAGCTATCACCTCCACCCCACTGACTCACCTTCACCCCGTCTCTCTCATTCGCCCCTCCAATGATATTCTATCACCCCAGTCACTGCCCTTCTCTTCTCTGCACTTACCCCCTCTCCATCCCTCCCTTCCAAATCCTTTCTCACCCCAATCTCTCCCTTCCCCTCGCACTCCGTCTCTCGTAACCGACATTGTCCAAATCCACAACCTCTCCCCTTACAACCTCTCTCTGCATCTCTCCCCTCCAAAACCATTCTGTCCACAATCTCGTCCCTGCCCCCACTCTTTCCATCCCTCCAGTCCAACGCCATTCTATCCCCAAATCGCTCCCTTTCATCCCCCTATCTCTCCCTAACTAAATCAGTCTATCCCCAATCTCCCCTTCCCCTTCGATCACCATCTGTCCAATTCAACACAATTCATAAACCCCAATTGCTCCCTTCCCTTTCTATCTCCATCTCTCCAATTCAACACGTCATAAACCCCAATTGCTCCCCCTCCCTTAACTCTCCGCAACACAATTCTATCCCCCAATCTCTGCACTACCCATTCTCCATTTCTCAGTTCCAACACCATTCAATACCCCAAACTCTCCCCTTTCCCCTCTCCACGCATCTCTCCACTGCAACACCATTCTATCCCCAATCACTCCCTCCTCTCCCTTT
This sequence comes from Hypanus sabinus, assembly GCF_030144855.1. Classification (NCBI taxonomy): domain Eukaryota; kingdom Metazoa; phylum Chordata; class Chondrichthyes; order Myliobatiformes; family Dasyatidae; genus Hypanus; species Hypanus sabinus. The sequence goes on from NW_026781003.1 coordinate 366,316, forward strand.
CCTCCAAAACCATTCTATACCCCAATTTCTCCACTTCCCCCTCTCCATCTGCCCCAACACCATTCTAACCCCACTCCCTCCTCTCCATATCTCGCCAACACATTTCTATCCACAATCACTCCCTCCTCTCCATCTATCCCCAACAACATTCTATCCCCAATCTTTCTCCTTCCTCCTCGCCATCTTTGCTCTAACACCATTCTATCTCCAATCACTCCGCTTCCTCCTCTCCATTTCTCCCAATAACATTCTATCGCCAATTACTCCCTCCTCTCCATCATCCTCCAATACCAATCTCCCGCCTACCCCGCAGTCGAATTCTCCCAAACACCATTCTATTCCCAATCACCTCCTCTCAATCTATCCCCAACACCATTCTATCCCCAATCTTTCCCCTTCCTGTTCTCCATCCCTCCCCAACACCATTCTTTCTTTTTAAATCTTTGTATTAGTTTTAAGCAAACATAAGTGAAACATGAATACAAAGTGTTTGAGAGTACATAATTAATAGATTAAATAGACATTCAGATATATAATAATAATAGTATATAACCTCTCAAACTCAGAACATTAATGAACAAAGAAGTAAAAAGAGAAAAAAAAAGAAAAACACCACAAAAAAAGAGAAAAAAAAAACACTAACCAACATGGGCCATTGAATAATATTAAGTACATATACAGTAGTGCCAGTAACTCCGAACGTCCATCCAAAATAATTAAGGATAATGTAAGTAAGGTTTAGGAAAAGACAATTCAACTCAAATGATAATGTTGAATAAATGGTCTCCAAGTTTCTTCAAATTTAACTGAAGGATCAAAAACCACACTTCTAATTTTCTCTAAACTCAAACAAGAAATAGTTTGAGAAAACCACTGAAATACAGAAGGAGGATTAATTTCTTTCCAATTCAATAAAATAGATCTTCTAGCCATTAATGTAACAAATGCAATCATTCGTTGAGATGAAGCAGATAAACGGTTATTATCCGTCATTGGTAAACCGAAAATTGCAGTAAGAGGATGCAGTTGAAAATTAATATTTAAAACTCTTGAAATAATACTGAAAATATCTTTCCAATAATTTTGTAAACAAGGACAAGACCAGAACATATGAGTCAATGAAGCAACATCAGAATGACATCTATAGCAGGTTGAATTAAGATGAGAATAAAATCGAGCCAGTTTATCCTTAGACATATGAGCTGTATGTACAACCTTAAATTGTATTAGGGCATGTTTAGCACAAATAGGGGACGAGTTTACCAATAATAAAATTTTATCCCATTGCTCAGTAGATATAGGACAATACAACTCTTCTTGCCATTCCTTCTTAATTTTTTCTGATACATCTGACTGTAAATTCATGATCATCTTATAAATGATGGCTACTAAGGATTTTGATAAGGATTAAGGGCTAAAATTCTTTCTGTAATGTCCAATGGATATTCTTTCGAAAAAGACTGTAATTCATTATACAAAAAATTTCTAACTTGCAAAAAAATGAGTTTTAGGTAAATTATATTTATTAGATAGCTGCTCAAAGGACATAATCTTATCATCCAGAAACAGATCACGAAAGCATGTTATACCTTTGGTTTTGCATAAAAGAAAAGCTTGATCCATAGATGAAGGCCGAAAAAAAGAATTAGATATTATAGGACATGATAAAATAAATTTATTCAAACCAAAAAAATGATGAAATTGAAACCAAGTTCGTAATGTATATCTGACTATAGGATTAATTATCTGTTTATTCAATTTGAATAAAGAAAATGGAAGTGAAGATCCTAAGATTGAAATCAGTGAATAATCTTGCACAGATTTACATGCCAAATTTACCCATTGTGGGCAAGTAGCTATTGTCAATTCTGGTGTCCAGAATATTAAGTACCGTATATTAACTGCCCAATAGTAAAATCTTAAGTTTGGTAAAGCCAAGCCGCCCTCCTTCTTAGGCTTCTGTAAATATTTTTTGCCAAATCTAGGATTCTTGTTCTGCCACAAGTAAGAAGATATTTTGGAGTCAATAGTATCAAAGAAAGCTTTAGGAATAAAAATTGGTAATGCTTGAAATAAATATAAGAATTTAGGTAGTATCATCCTCTTAATAGCATTAACTCTACCAACCAATGACAAAGATAGTGGAGACCACCTAATAGCAAGTTGCTTAATCTGATCAATTAAAGGTAAAAAGTTAATCTTAAATAAATTTTTATGTTTTTAGTAATTTTACTACCTAAGTAAGTAAAATAATCTGTAACAATTTTATATGGAAAATGTTTATAAATTGGAACTTGCATATTTAATGGAAATAGTTCACTCTTGTTAAAATTCAATTTATAACCAGAACAATTACTAAATTGAGCAAGCAAAGACGAAATAGCAGGAATAGATCTTTCAGGGTCAGATATCTATAATAACAAATCATCAGCATATAATGATACTTTATAAGTCCTCTCCCCACGGGTAATACCCAGAATATTAGGAGATACACGAATAGCTATAGCCAAAGGTTCCAAAGCGATGTCAATTAGTAAAGGGCAACCTTGCCTTGTACCACGAAATAGCTGAAAAAAGGGGATCTTTGATTATTGGTAAAAACCGAAGCTAAAGGTTTATGGTATATTAACTTAATCCATGATATAATTTTTGAACTAAAATTAAATTGTTGCATTGTAGTAAATAAGTATGGCCATTCAACTCTATCAAATGCTTTTTCAGCATCTAAAGAAATAACACATTCTGGTATTTTAGATGAAAAAGTATAAATAATATTAATAAATTTTCTAATGTTAAAGGATGAATAGCGATTTTTAATAAATCCAGTCTGATCTTCAGAAATAATTCGAGGCAAAATTTTTCTAATCTAATAGACAAAATTTTACTGAAAATCTTAAAATCCGTATTTAACAAGGATCTAGGCCGATAGGATACACATTCGGTAGGGTATTTATCTTTTTTAAGAATTAAAGAAATAGAAGCTTCATAAAAAGATGGTGGTAATTTACCTATACTTAATGCATCTTTAAAAATTTTACAAAACCAAGGAGAAAGTATAGAAGAAAAAGATTTAAAAAATTCTACGGGAAAACCATCTGGACCAGAAGCTTTACCAGAATTCACTGAAAAAATAGACTTTTCAATTTCAGACTCCGTAATAGGTGTATCTAAAATTACGTTGTCCTCAACAGTTACTTTTGGAGTATTCAATTTCCTTAAAAATTCATTCATTATAGAAAAGTCCTCAGTGAATTCTGATTGATATAAGGTGTTATAAAAATTTATCTCTTTGTGGTCGATCGACAGAGTACCATCTTGTTTACGAATCCTTGTAATCTGTCGTTTATCCAAAACAATTTTCAATTGGTTAGCCAGTAATTTACCAGACTTATCTCCTTACATATAGAATTGGGATTTGATTTAATTAACTGACTTTCAATCGAAAAGTATAATAATAAACTATGTTCCATTTGTAGTTCCACTCTTTCTTTATAAAGTTCTTTGCTAGGGGTCATTAAAAAATCTTATCAATTGCTTTGATTTTATCAACTAATGTTAATATTTTAGAATTAGTTCGTTTCCTAACTCCAGCAGAGTAGGAAATAATCTGTCCACGAATATATGATTTAAAGGTATCCTACAAAATTCTACTAGAGATCTCTGCTGCAGTATTTGTTGAGAAAAACAAATCAATTTGTTCAATAAAGTTAACAAAGTCTAAATCCTGCAATAAAATAGGATTAAACCTCCAAAATTTAGCATTATATATGAATCCGTTATTTAAATATATGACTTCAGAGGTGCAAGATCAGTTATGGTAATACTGTCATATTTACAATCAGTAACATCTGTAAATAAATGGTATTCAATGAAAAAGTAATCACTTCTTGAGTAATTATGACAAACAAGGGAAAAGTATGAAAACACTTTTTCATTAGGGTGTAAAAAACGCCAAATTTCACAAATAGCTGAATCAATCAGAAAAGAGTTAATAAGAGAAACCGATTTATTCGGAAGAGTTTGGGTGGACTTGGATCTATCCATCAAAGCGAATAAACAACAGTTAAAATCCCCAACCATTATCAATCGATATTGATCCAGATTCGGAAAGGATGTAAATAAGTATTTAAAAAATTCAGGACAATCAGTATTTGGAGCATAAACATCAACGAAAACAACTTTTTGATTAAAAAGTAGACCAGTAATAAGCAAAAATCTACGATATGGATCTGAATATCCCACAATCTCTTCCCTTACTCCTCTCCATCTCTCCACAACACAATTCTATCTCCAATCACTCAATCAACGTAATCACTCCACAAAACCATTCTATCCCCCAATCTCTCCCCTTCCTCCACCCCATCCCTCTCCAAAAACATTCTATCCCCCAATCTCTCAAATTCTTCCACTCCACCTCTCCAAAACACCATTCTATCCCCCAATCTCTCCCCTTACTCCTCTCAATCTCTCCAAAACACCATTCTGTCCCCGAATCACCATTCAATACCCAGTCTCTCTGCTTCCTCCTCTCAATCATTCACCCAACACCATTCTATCGCCAAATCTTTCCCCATCCTCCTCTCCATCTCTCCACAACACCATTCTATCTCCAATCTATCCCCTTCCTCCTCTCCTCTCTCCCCAACAACATTCTATCCCCAATCACACTTTCCTTCCCATCATTCCCCAACACCATTCTATCCCCAATAACTCCCATCCCTCCTCTCCAACTCCCCCCAACACAATTCTACTCCAATCTCTCTCTCTCCATCCAACTTTCACCAACACCGTTCTATCCCCAATCACTCCCTGCTCTACATCTCTCCCCAACACCATTCTATCCCCGGATCTCTTCCATTCCTGCTCTCCATTTCACCCCAACACAATTCTATCCCTAATCTCTCCCCATTCTCCTCTCCATCACTCCCCAACACCATTATATCCCCAATCACTCACTCCTCTCCATCTCTCCCCAATACCACTCCATCCCCAATCCCCCTTCCTCATCTCCCTCTCCCCAACACCATACTATCCCCAATCTCTCCACCTCTTCCTCTCCATCTCTACCCAACACCATTCTATCCCCAGTCACTCCCTCCTCTCTATATTCCCGACACCACTCTACCACCAATCACTCCGTTTTCCATCTTTCCAAACACCATTCAATAACCAATCTCTCTACCTCCTCCTCTCAATCTTTCACCCAACACCATTCAGTCCCCCAATCTCTCCCCTTCCTACTCTCCATTCCCCCAACACACTTCCATCCCCCAAACTCTCCCCTTCCTTCTCTCAATTTCTCCACAGCATCATTATATCCCCAATCACTCACTCCTATCAATCCCCAACACCATTCTATCGCCAATCACGCCCTCTTCTCCATCTCTCCCCAACACCATTCTATCCCCAATCTCTCCCCTTCTTCCTCTCCATTTCTCCCCAACACCATTCTATCCCCCAATCTCTCCGCTTCCTCCTCTCAATCCAAAACACCATTCTGTCCCCCAATCACTCCCGTCCTCTTCTCCAGCTCTCGAAGCACGCCCACCTTTCCATCTCTTCTCAACACCATACAATCCCAAATCTCTCTCCTACATCCTCACCATCTCTCCTCAACAACATTCTATCCCCAATGACTCCCTTCTCTCCATCTGTCCCCAACACCATTTAATCCCCAAACATTCCCCTCACCTCCATCTCTCCCAAACACAATTCTATCCCTATTCACTCCCCTCTGTTCCATCTCTCCCCAAAACCATTCTATCCCCAATCACTCCCCTTCCTCCTCTCCATCTCTCCCAAACACAATTCTAAACCCCAATCTCTCACCGTCCTACTCTCCATCTCTCCTCAACTCCATTCTATCCCCCAATCACTCCCCTTCCTGCTCGTCATCTCACTACAACACCATTCTATTCCCAATCACACCATCCTCTCCATCTCTCCCCAACACCATTCTATTCCCAATCACACCCTCCTCTCCATCTCTCCCCAACACCATTCTATTCCCAATCACACACTCCTCTCCATCTCTCCCCAAAACCACTCTATTCCCAATCACACCCTCCTCTCCATCTCTCCCCAACACAAATGTATCTCCAATGCCTCCTCTTCCTGCTCTCCATCTCTCCCCAACACCATTCTATCCCCAATGACTCCCTTCTCTCCATCTATCGCCAACACCATTCTATCCCCAATCACTCCCTCCTCTCAATCTCACCAATAACATTCTATCCCCAACCACTCCACTCCTCTCAATCACTCCCCAACACCATTCTGTCCCCAATCACTCCCACCTCTCCCTCTCCGCGAAACCATTCTATCCCCAATCACTCCGCTCGGCTCCATCTCTCCCCAAAACAATTCTATCACCCAATCTCTCCCATTACTCCTCTCCATCTCTCCCCAACTCCATTTTATCCCCAATCTCTCACATTCCTCGTCGTCAACTCTCCCCAACACAATTCTATCCCCAATCACTCCCTCCTCTCCATCTCTCCTCAACACCATTCTATCCCAATCTCTCTCTCTCCATCTCTCCACATCACCATTCTATCCCCAATCTCCCCTTCCTCCTCTCCATTTCCCCAAAACGCTTCTATCGCCCAAACTCTCCCCTTCCTTCTCTCATTTTCTCCACAACACCATTATATCCCCAATCACTCACTCCTATCAATCCCCAACACCTTTCTATCGCCAATTACGCCCTCCTCTCCATCTCTCCCCAACACCGTTCTATTCCCAATCACGCCCTCCTCTCCATCTCTCCCCAACATCATTCTATTCCCAATCACGCCCTCCTCTCCATCTCTCCCCAACACCATTCTATCACCAAATCTCTACCCTTCCTCCACTCCCTCTCCTCCAACAACATTGTATCCCCAATCTCTGTCTCCATCTCTCCCCAACACCTGTCTATCCCCCAAAATCTCCCCTTTCTCCCCTCCATCTCTCACCAAAACAATTCTATCCACAAACACTCCCTCCTCTCCATCTCTCCCCAACACCATTCTATCCCCAATCTCTCCCGCCTCTCTGTCTCACCCCAACACCATTCAATCTGCAATCACTCCCCTCTTCTCCATCTCTCCCTAACACTATTCTATCCCACAATCTCTCCCTTTCCTCCTCTCCATCTCACCCCAACACCATTCTAACCCGAATCACTCCCGTTCCTCCCTTCTATCTCTTCGGAACACAATTCTATCCCCAAACTCTCTCTCTCTTTCCATCTCTCCCCAACACAATTCTATCCCCAATCACTACCCTTCCTCCTCTCCATCTCTCCCCAACACCATTCTATCACCAAATCTCTACCCTTCCTCCTCTCCATCTCTCCCCAACACCATTCTATCCCCAATCTCTCCCTCCTCTCCATCTCTCCCTAACATCATTCTATCCCTAATCACTCCCCTCTGTTCCATCTCTCCCCAACAACATTCTAACACAAATCACTCCCCTTCCTCCTCTCCATCTCTCCTCAACACCATTCTATCCCAATCTCTCTCTCTTTCCATCATTCCACATCACCATTCTATCCCCAATCTCCCCTTCCTCCTCTCCATTTCCCCAACACCCTTCTATCACCCAAACTCTCCCCTTCCTTCTCTCAATTTCTCCAATACACCATTCTAACCCCAATCACTCCCGTTCCTCCCTTCCATCTCTCCGGAACACAATTCTATGCCCAAACTCTCTCTCTCTATCCATCTCTCCCCAACATCATTCGAACCCCATTCTCTCCCCTTCCTCCTCTGCATCTCTCCCCAACACCATTCTATCCCCAATCTCTCCACTTACTCCTCTCCATCTCTCCCCAACACCATTCTATCCCCAATCTCTCCAATTCTTCCTCTCCATCTCTACCCAACACCATTCTATCCCCAGTCACTCCCTCCTCCCTATATTCCCAGCACCACTCTACCACCAATCACTCCCTGTTTTCCATCTTTCCAAACACCATTCAATAACCAATCTCTCTACCTCCTCCTCTCAATCTTTCACCCAACACCATTCAGTCCCCCAATCTCTCCCCTTCCTCGTCTCCATTCCCCCAACACACTTCCATCCCCCAAACTCTCCCCTTCCTTCTCTCAATTTCTCCCCAGCATCATTATATCCCCAATCACTCAATCCTATCAATCCCCAACACCATTCTATCGCCAATCACGCCCTCCTCTCCATCTCTCCCCAACACCAATATATCACCAATGTCTCCCCTTCCTCCTCTCCATCTCTCCTCCAACAACATTGTATCCCGAATATCTGTCTCCATCTCTCCCCAACACCATTCTATCACCAATCTCTCCCCTTCTTCCTCTCCATCTCTCCTCAACACTATTCTATTCCAGTACCTCTCTCTCCATCACTCCACATCACCATTCTATCGCCAATCTCCACTTCCTCCTCTCCATTTCCCCAACACACTTTCATCCCCAAAACTCTCCCCTTCCTTCTCTCAATTTCTCCACAACACCATTATATCCCCAATCACTCACTCCTATCGAAACCCAACACCATTCTATCGCCAGATCTTTCCCCTTCCTCCTCTCCATCTCTCCACAACACCATTCTATCCCCAATCTATCCCCTTCCTCCTCTCCTCTCTCCCCAACAACATTCTATCCCCAATCACACTTTCCTTCCCATCATTCCCCAACACCATTCTATCCCCAATAACTCCCATCCCTCCTCTCCAACTCTCCCCAACACAATTCTACCCCAATCTCTCTCTCTCCATCCATCTCTCCCCAACACAATTCTATTCCACAATCTCTCACCTTCCTACTCTCCATGTCTCCTCAACACCATTATACCCCCCAATCTCTCCCCTTCCTCCTCGTCATCACACCACACTATTCAATCCCCAATCACTCCCCTCCTCTCAATCTCTCCCCCAACACCATTCTATCCCCAATCTCTCCCTCCTCTCCATCTCTCCCAAACACCATTCTATCCCAATCTCTCCCTCCTCTCAATCTCTCCCCAACACCATTCTATCACCAATCTCTCCCCTACCTCCTCTCAATCATTCCCCCGACACGCTTCTATCCCCCAGACTCTCCCCTTCCTTCTCGCAATTTCTCCCCATCACCATCCTATCGCCAATCACTCACTCCTATCAATCTATCCCCAACACCATTCTATCGCCAATCACGCCCTCCTTTCAATCTCTCGCCAAAACCATTCTATCCAAAATCTCTCCCCTTTCTCCTCTCCATCACTCCCCAACACCATTCTATTCCCAATCACACCATTCTCTCCATCTCTCCTCAACACCAATTTATCACCAATCTCTCCCCTTCCTCCTGTCCATCTCTCCCCAACACAATTCTATTACCAAATCGCTACCGTTCCTCCTCTCCATCTCTTCCCAATACCATTCTATCCCCCAATCTCTCCTCTTCCTCCTCTCCATCTCTCCACATCACCATTCTGTCCCCCAATCACTCCCCGTCCTCCTCTCCATCCCACCCCAACACCATTCTAACCCTAATCACACCCTCCTCTCTATCTTCCCAACACCACTCTACCACCAATCACTCCCTGTTTTCCATCTTTCCAAACACCATTCAATACCCAATCTCTCTACCTCCTCCTCTCAATCTTTCACCCAACACCATTCTGTCCCCCAATCTCTCCCCTTCCTCCTTTCCATTCCCCCAACACACTTCCATTCCCCAAACTCTCAACTTCCTCCTCTCCATCTCTCCCCAACTCCATTTTATCCCCAATCTCTCACATTCCTCGTCGTCAACTCTCCCCAACACAATTCTATCCCCAATCACTCCCTCCTCTCCATCTCTCTTCAACACCATTCTATCCCAATCTCTCTCTCCATCTCTCCACATCACCATTCTATCCCCAATCTCCCCTTCCTCCTCTCCATTTCCCCAAAACGCTTCTATCGCCCAAACTCTCCCCTTCCTTCTCTCATTTTCTCCACAACACCATTATATCCCCAATCACTCACTCCTATCAATCCCCAACACCTTTCTATCGCCAATCAAGCCCTCCTCTCCATCTCTCCCCAACACCGTTCTATTCCCAATCACGCCCTCCTCTCCATCTCTCCCCAACACCATTCTATTCCCAATCACGCCCTCCTCTCCATCTCTCCCCAACACCATTCTATCACCAAATCTCTACCCTTCCTCCACTCCCTCTCCTCCAACAACATTGTATCCCCAATCTCTGTCTCCATCTCTCCCCAACACCTGTCTATCCCCCAAAATCTCCCCTTTCTCCCCTCCATCTCTCACCAAAACAATTCTATCCACAAACACTCCCTCCTCTCCATCTCTCCCCAACACCATTCTATCCCCAATCTCTCCCGCCTCTCTGTCTCACCCCAACACCATTCAATCTGCAATCACTCCCCTCTTCTCCATCTCTCCCTAACACTATTCTATCCCACAATCTCTCCCTTTCCTCCTCTCCATCTCACCCCAACACCATTCTAACCCGAATCACTCCCGTTCCTCCCTTCCATCTCTTCGGAACACAATTCTATCCCCAAACTCTCTCTCTCTTTCCATCTCTCCCCAACACAATTCTAACCCCAATCACTACCCTTCCTCCTCTCCATCTCTCCCCAACACCATTCTATCACCAAATCTCTACCCTTCCTCCTCTCCATCTCTCCCCAACACCATTCTATCCCCAATCTCTCCCTCCTCTCCATCTCTCCCTAACATCATTCTATCCCTAATCACTCCCCTCTGTTCCATCTCTCCACAAAACCATCCTATCCCAAATCACTCCTCTTCCTCCTCTCCATCTCTCCCCAACAACATTCTAACACAAATCACTCCCCTTCCTCCTCTCCATCTCTCCTCAACACCATTCTATCCCAATCTCTCTCTCTTTCCATCATTCCACATCACCATTCTATCCCCAATCTCCCCTTCCTCCTCTCCATTTCCCCAACACCCTTCTATCCCCCAAACTCTCCCCTTCCTTCTCTCAATTTCTCCAATACACCATTCTAACCCCAATCACTCCCGTTCCTCCCTTCCATCTCTCCGGAACACAATTCTATGCCCAAACTCTCTCTCTCTATCCATCTCTCCCCAACATCATTCTAACCCCATTCTCTCCCCTTCCTCCTCTGCATCTCTCCCCAACACCATTCTATCCCCAATCTCTCCACTTACTCCTCTCCATCTCTCCCCAACACCATTCTATCCCCAATCTCTCCACTCCCTCCTCTCCATCTTTCACCAACACCGTTCTATCCCCAATCACTCCCTGCTCTACATCTCTCCCCAAAACCATTCTATCCCCAATCACTCCCTGCTCTACATCTCTCCCCAACACCATTCTATCCCCGGATCTCTTCCATTCCTGCTCTCCATTTCACCCCAACACAATTCTAACCCTAATCTCTCCCCATTCTCCTCTCCATCTCTCCCCAACACCATTATATCCCAATCTCTCACTCCTCTCCATCTCTCCCCAATACCACTCCATCCCCAATCCCCCTTCCTCCTCTCCATCTCTCCCCAACACCATTCTATCCCCAATCTCTCCAATTCTTCCTCTCCATTTCTACCCAACACCATTCTATCCCCAGTCACTCCCTCCTCCCTATATTCCCAGCACCACTCTACCACCAATCACTCCCTGTTTTCCATCTTTCCAAACACCATTCAATAACCAATCTCTCTACCTCCTCCTCTCAATCTTTCACCCAACACCATTCAGTCCCCCAATCTCTCCCCTTCCTCGTCTCCATTCCCCCAACACACTTCCATCCCCCAAACTCTCCCCTTCCTTCTCTCAATTTCTCCCCAGCATCATTATATCCCCAATCACTCAATCCTATCAATCCCCAACACCATTCTATCGCCAATCACGCCCTCCTCTCCATCTCTCCCCAACACCAATATATCACCAATGTCTCCCCTTCCTCCTCTCCATCTCTCCTCCAACAACATTGTATCCCGAATATCTGTCTCCATCTCTCCTCAACACTATTCTATTCCAGTACCTCTCTCTCCATCACTCCACATCACCATTCTATCCCCAATCTCCACTTCCTCCTCTCCATTTCCCCAACACACTTTCATCCCCCAAACTCTCCCCTTCCTTCTCTCAATTTCTCCACAACACCATTATATCCCCAATCACTCACTCCTATCGAAACCCAACACCATTCTATCGCCAATCACGCCCTCCTCTCCATCTCTCCCCAACACCAATCTATTCCCAATCACACCCTCCTCTCCATCTCTCCCCAACACCATTCTATCCCCAATTTCTCACTCCCTCCTCTCTATCTCCCCAACTCCACTGTACCACCAATCGCTCCTTGTTTTCCATCTTTCCCAACACCATTCAATACCCAGTCTCTCTACTTCCTCCGCTCAATCTTTCACCCAACACCATTCTATCGCCAGATCTTTCCCCTTCCTCCTCTCCATCTCTCCACAACACCATTCTATCCCCAATCTATCCCCTTCCTCCTCTCCTCTCTCCCCAACAACATTCTATCCCCAATCACACTTTCCTTCCCATCATTCCCCAACACCATTCTATCCCCAATAACTCCCATCCCTCCTCTCCAACTCTCCCCAACACAATTCTACCCCAATCTCTCTCTCTCCATCCATCTCTCCCCAACACCATTCTATCCCCAATCTCTCCACTTACTCCTCTCCATCTCTCCCCAACACAATTCTATTCCACAATCTCTCACCTTCCTACTCTCCATGTCTCCTCAACACCATTATACCCCCCAATCTCTCCCCTTCCTCCTCGTCATCACCACACTATTCAATCCCCAATCACTCCCCTCCTCTCAATCTCTCCCCCAACACCATTCTATCCCCAATATCTCCCTCCTCTCCATCTCTCCCAAACACCATTCTATCCCAATCTCTCCCTCCTCTCAATCTCTCCCCAACACCATTCTATCACCAATCTCTCCCCTACCTCCTCTCAATCATTCCCCCGACACGCTTCTATCCCCCAGACTCTCCCCTTCCTTCTCGCAATTTCTCCCATCACCATCCTATCGCCAATCACTCACTCCTATCAATCTATCCCCAACACCATTCTATCGCCAATCACGCCCTCCTTTCAATCTCTCGCCAAAACCATTCTATCCAAAATCTCTCCCCTTTCTCCTCTCCATCACTCCCCAACACCATTCTATTCCCAATCACACCATTCTCTCCATCTCTCCTCAACACCAATTTATCACCAATCTCTCCCCTTCCTCCTGTCCATCTCTCCCCAACACAATTCTATTACCAAATCGCTACCGTTCCTCCTCTCCATCTCTTCCCAATACCATTCTATCCCCCAATCTCTCCTCTTCCTCCTCTCCATCTCTCCACATCACCATTCTGTCCCCCAATCACTCCCCGTCCTCCTCTCCATCCCACCCCAACACCATTCTAACCCTAATCACACCCTCCTCTCTATCTTCCCAACACCACTCTACCACCAATCACTCCCTGTTTTCCATCTTTCCAAGCACCATTCAATACCCAATCTCTCTACCTCCTCCTCTCAATCTTTCACCCAACACCATTCTGTCCCCCAATCTCTCCCCTTCCTCCTTTCCATTCCCCCAACACACTTCCATTCCCCAAACTCTCAACTTCCTCCTCTCCATCTCTCCCCAACTCCATTTTATCCCCAATCTCTCACATTCCTCGTCGTCAACTCTCCCCAACACAATTCTATCCCCAATCACTCCCTCCTCTCCATCTCTCCTCAACACCATTCTATCCCAATCTCTCTCTCTCCATCTCTCCACATCACCATTCTATCCCCAATCTCCCCTTCCTCCTCTCCATTTCCCCAAAACGCTTCTATCGCCCAAACTCTCCCCTTCCTTCTCTCATTTTCTCCACAACACCATTATATCCCCAATCACTCACTCCTATCAATCCCCAACACCGTTCTATTCCCAATCACGCCCTCCTCTCCATCTCTCCCCAACACCATTCTATTCCCAATCACGCCCTCCTCTCCATCTCTCCCCAACACCATTCTATCACCAAATCTCTACCCTTCCTCCACTCCCTCTCCTCCAACAACATTGTATCCCCAATCTCTGTCTCCATCTCTCCCCAACACCTGTCTATCCCCCAAAATCTCCCCTTTCTCCCCTCCATCTCTCACCAAAACAATTCTATCCACAAACACTCCCTCCTCTCCATCTCTCCCCAACACCATTCTATCCCCAATCTCTCCCGCCTCTCTGTCTCACCCCAACACCATTCAATCTGCAATCACTCCCCTCTTCTCCATCTCTCCCTAACACTATTCTATCCCACAATCTCTCCCCTTCCTCCTCTCCATTCCCCCAACACACTTCCATTCCCCAAACTCTCCCCTTCCTCCTCTCCATCTCTCCCCAACAGCATTCTATTCCCAATCACACCCTCCTCTCCACCTCTCCGCAACACCATTCTATCACCAATCTCTACCCTTCCTCCTCTCCATCTCTCCCCAACATTCTATCCCCAATCTCTCCCTCCTCTACATCTCTCCCAAACATCATTCTATCCCTAATCACTCCCCTCTGTTCCATCTCTCCCCAAAACCATCCTATCCCAAATCACTCCCCTTCCTCCTCTTCATCTCTCCCCAACAACATTCTATCCCCAATCTCCCCTTCCTCCTCTCCATTTCCCCAACACCCTTCTATCCCCCAAACTCTCCCCTTCCTTCTCTCAATTTCTCCAAGACACCATTCTAACCCCAATCACTCCCGTTCCTCCCTTCCATCTCTCCGGAACACAATTCTATGCCCAAACTCTCTCTCTCTATCCATCTCTCCCCAACATCATTCTAACCCCATTCTCTCCCCTTCCTCCTCTGCATCTCTCCCCAACACCATTCTATCCCCAATCTCTCCACTTACTCCTCTCCATCTCTCCCCAACACCGTTCTATCCCCAATCACTCCCTGCTCTACATCTCTCCCCAACACCATTCTATCCCCGGATCTCTTCCATTCCTGCTCTCCATTTCACCCCAACACAATTCTATCCCTAATCTCTCCCCATTCTCCTCTCCAACTCTCCCCAACACCATTCAATCCCCAATCTCTCCCCATTCTCCTCTCCAACTCTCCCCAACACCATTCTATCCCCAATCTCTCACTCCTCTCCATCTCTCCCCAATACCACTCCATCCCCAATCCCCCTTCCTCATCTCCCTCTCCCCAACACCATTCTATCCCCAGTCACTCCCTCCTCTCTATATTCCCAGCACCACTCTACCACCAATCACTCCCTGTTTTCCATCTTTCCAAACACCATTCAATAACCAATCTCTCTACCTCCTCCTCTCAATCTTTCACCCAACACCATTCAGTCCCCCAATCTCTCCCCATCCTACTCTCCCTCTTCCCAACACCATTCTATCCCCCAATCTCTCCCATTCCTCCTCTCAATCTCTCCACAACACCATTCTGTCCACCAATCACTCCCCGTACTCCTTTCCATCTCTCTCCAACACAATTCTATCTCCAATCACTCTCTCCTCTCCATCTCTCCTCAACAGCATTCTATCCTCAATCTCTCCCAAAACTCCTCTCCATAACTCCCCAACACCATTCTATCCCCCAATCTCTACCCTTCCTCGACTCCATCTATCCCCAATCACTCCTCTCCTCTCCATTTCTCCATAGCACCCTTCTATCCCAAATGACTCTCCTTCCTCCTCTCCAACTATCCCAAAACCATTCTATCCCCAATCTCTCCACTTCTTCCTCTCCATCTCTACCCAACACCATTTTATCCCCAGTCACTCCCTCCTCTATATATTCCCAACACCACTCTACCACCATTCACTCCCTGTTTTCCATCTTTCCAAACACCATTCAATACCCAATCTCTCTACCTCCTCCTCTCAATCTTTCAGCCAACACCATTCAGACCCCCAAACTTTGCCCTTCCTTCTCTCAATTTCTCCCCAGCATCATTATATCCCAATCACTCACTCCTATCAATCCCCAACACCATTCTATCGCCAATCACGCCCTCCTCTCCATCTCTCCCCAACACCAATATATCACCAATGTCTCCCCTTCCTCCTCTCCATCTCTCCCCAACAGCATTCTATCACCAATTCTCTAACCTTCCTCCACTCCATCTCTCCTCCAACAACATTGTATCCCGAATATCTGTCTCCATCTCTCCCCAACACCATTCTATCTCCAATCTCTCCCCTTCCTCCTCTCCATCTCTCCTCAACACTATTCTATTCCAGTACCTCTCTCTCCATCACTCCACATCACCATTCTATCCCCAATCTCCACTTCCTCCTCTCCATTTCCCCAACACACTTTCATCCCCCAAACTCTCCCCTTCCTTCTCTCAATTTCTCCACAACACCATTATATCCCCAATCACTCACTCCTATCGAAACCCAACACCATTCTAACGCCAATCAGGCCCTCCTCTCCATCTCTCCCCAACACCATTCTATTCCAAATCACACCCTCCTCTCCATCTCTCCCCAACACCATTCTATCCCCAATTTCTCACTCCCTCCTCTCTATCTCCCCAACTCCACTGTACCACCAATCACTCCTTGTTTTCCATCTTTCCCAACACCATTCAATACCCAGTCTCTCTACTTCCTCCGCTCAATCTTTCACCCAACACCATTCTATCGCCAAATCTTTCCACTTCCTCCTCTCCATCTCTCCACAACACCATTCTATCCCCAATCTATCCCCTTCCTCCTCTCCTCTCTCCCCAACAACATTCTATCCCCAAACACACTTTCCTTCCCATCATTCCCCAACACCATTCTATCCCCAATAACTCCCATCCCTCCTCTCCAACTCTCCCCAACACAATTCTACCCCAATCTCTCTCTCTCCATCCATCTCTCCCCAACACCATTCTATCCCCAATCTCTCCACTTACTCCTCTCCATCTCTCCCCAACACAATTCTATTCCACAATCTCTCACCTTCCTACTCTCCATGTCTCCTCAACACCATTATACCCCCCAAACTCTCCCCTTCCTCCTCGTCATCACACCACACTATTCAATCCCCAATCACTCCCCTCCTCTCAATCTCTCCCCCAACACCATTCTATCCCCAATATCTCCCTCCTCTCCATCTCTCCCAAACACCATTCTATCCCAATCTCTCCCTCCTCTCAATCTCTCCCCAACACCATTCTATCACCAATCTCTCCCCTACCTCCTCTCAATCATTCCCCCGACACGCTTCTATCCCCCAGACTCTCCCCTTCCTTCTCGCAATTTCTCCCCATCACCATCCTATCGCCAATCACTCACTCGTATCAATCTATCCCCAACACCATTCTATCGCCAATCACGCCTTCCTTTCAATCTCTCGCCAAAACCATTCTATCCAAAATCTCTCCCCTTTCTCCTCTCCATCACTCCCCAACACCATTCTATTCCCAATCACACCATTCTCTCCATCTCTCCTCAACACCAATTTATCACCAATCTCTCCCCTTCCTCCTGTCCATCTCTCCCCAACACAATTCTATTACCAAATCGCTACCGTTCCTCCTCTCCATCTTCCCAATACCATTCTATCCCCCAATCTCTCCTCTTCCTCCTCTCCATCTCTCCACATCACGATTCGGTCCCCCAATCACTCCCCGACCTCCTCTCCATCCAACCCCAACACCATTCTAACCCTAATCACACCCTCCTCTCTATCTTCCCAACACCACTCTACCACCAATCACTCCCTGTTTTCCATCTTTCCAAACACCATTCAATACCCAATCTCTCTACCTCCTCCTCTCAATCTTTCACCCAACACCATTCTGTCCCCCAATCTCTCCCCTTCCTCCTCTCCATTCCCCCAACACACTTACATTCCCCAAACTCTCCCCTTCCTCCTCTCCATCTCTCCCCAACAGCATTCTATTCCCAATCACACCCTCCTCTCCACCTCTCCGCAACACCATTCTATCACCAATCTCTACCCTTCCTCCTCTCCATCTCTCCCCAACATTCTATCCCCAATCTCTCCCTCCTCTACATCTCTCCCAAACATCATTCTATCCCTAATCACTCCCCTCTGTTCCATCTCTCCCCAAAACCATCCTATCCCAAATCACTCCCCTTCCTCCTCTCCATCTCTCCCCAACAACATTCTATCCCAAATCACTCCCCTTCCTCCTCTCCATCTCTCCTCAACACTATTCTATTCCAATACCTCTCTCTCTTTCCATCACTCCACATCACCATTCTATCCCCAATCTCCCCTTCCTCCTCTCCATTTCCCCAACACCCTTCTATCCCCCAAACTCTCCCCTTCCTTCTCACAATTTCTCCAATACACCATTCTATCCCCAATCACTCCCGTTCCTCCCTTCCATCTCTCCGGAACACAATTCTATGCCCAAACTCTCTCTCTCTATCCATCTCTCCCCAACATCATTCTAACCCCATTCTCTCCCCTTCCTCCTCTGCATCTCTCCCCAACACCATTCTATCCCCGGATCTCTTCCATTCCTGCTCTCCATTTCACCCCAACACAATTCTATCCCTAATCTCTCCCCATTCTCCTCTCCAACTCTCCCCAACACCATTCTATCCCCAATCTCTCCCCATTCTCCTCTCCAACTCTCCCCAACACCATTCTATCCCCAATCTCTCACTCCTCTCCATCTCTCCCCAATACCACTCCATCCCCAATCCCCCTTCCTCATCTCCCTCTCCCCAACACCATTCTATCCCCAATCTCTCCACTTCTTCCTCTCCATCTCTACCCAACACCATTCTATCCCCAGTCACTCCCTCCTCTCTATATTCCCAGCACCACTCTACCACCAATCACTCCCTGTTTTCCATCTTTCCAAACACCATTCAATAACCAATCTCTCTACCTCCTCCTCTCAATCTTTCACCCAACACCATTCAGTCCCCCAATCGCTCCCCATCCTACTCTCCCTCTTCCCAACACCATTCTATCCCCCAATCTCTCCCATTCCTCCTCTCAATCTCTCCACAACACCATTCTGTCCACCAATCACTCCCCGTACTCCTCTCCATCTC
The DNA here is from genome assembly GCF_030144855.1 of Hypanus sabinus. Taxonomy (NCBI): domain Eukaryota; kingdom Metazoa; phylum Chordata; class Chondrichthyes; order Myliobatiformes; family Dasyatidae; genus Hypanus; species Hypanus sabinus. Next base: position 385,338 of record NW_026781003.1, read on the forward strand.
TCTCCAACACAATTCTATCTCCAATCACTCTCTCCTCTCCATCTCTCCTCAACTGCATTCTATCCTCAATCTCTCCCATAACTCCTCTCCATAACTCCCCAACACCATTCTATCCCCCAATCTCTACCCTTCCTCGACTCCATCTATCCCCAATCACTCCTCTCCTCTCCATTTCTCCATAGCACCCTTCTATCCCAAATGACTCTCCTTCCTCCTCTCCAACTATCCCAAAACCATTCTATCCCCAATCTCTCCACTTCTTCCTCTCCATCTCTACCCAACACCATTCTATCCCCAGTCACTCCCTCCTCTCTATATTCCCAACACCACTCTACCACCAATCACTCCCTGTTTTCCATCTTTCCAAACACCATTCAATACCCAATCTCTCTACCTCCTCCTCTCAATCTTTCACCCAACACCATTCAGTCCCCCAAACTCTCCCCTTCCTTCTCTCAATTTCTCCCCAGCATCATTATATCCCAATCACTCACTCCTATCAATCCCCAACACCATTCTATCGCCAATCACGCCCTCCTCTCCATCTCTCCCCAACACCAATATATCACCAATGTCTCCCCTTCCTCCTCTCCATCTCTCCTCCAACAACATTGTATCCCGAATATCTGTCTCCATCTCTCCCCAACACCATTCTATCCCCAATCTCTCCCCTTCTTCCTCTCCATCTCTCCTCAACACTATTCTATTCCAGTACCTCTCTCTCCATCACTCCACATCACCATTCTATCCCCAATCTCCACTTCCTCCTCTCCATTTCCCCAACACACTTTCATCCCCCAAACTCTCCCCTTCCTTCTCTCAATTTCTCCACAACACCATTATATCCCCAATCACTCACTCCTATCGAAACCCAACACCATTCTATCGCCAATCACGCCCTCCTCTCCATCTCTCCCCAACACCATTCTATTCCCAATCACACCCTCCTCTCCATCTCTCCCCAACACCATTCTATCCCCAATTTCTCACTCCCTCCTCTCTATCTCCCCAACTCCACTGTACCACCAATCACTCCTTGTTTTCCATCTTTCCCAACACCATTCAATACCCAGTCTCTCTACTTCCTCCGCTCAATCTTTCACCCAACACCATTCTATCGCCAGTCACTCCCTCCTCTCTATATTCCCAACACCACTCTACCACCAATCACACCCTGTTTTCCATCTTTCCAAACACCATTCAATAACCAATCTCTCTACCTCCTCCTCTCATCTTTCACCCAACACCATTCAGTCCCCCAATCTCTCCCCTTCATCCTCTCCATTCCCCCAACACACTTCCATCCCCCAAACTCTCCCCTTCCTTCTCTCAATTTCTCCCCAGCATCATTATATCCCCAATCACTCACTCCTATCAATCCCCAACACCATTCTATCCCTAATCACTGCCCTCTGTTCCATCTCTCCCCAACAACATTCTATCCCAAATCACTCCCCTTCCTCCTCTCCATCTCTCCTCAACACCATTCTATCCCAATCTCTCTCTCTTTCCATCATTCCACATCACCATTCTATCCCCAATCTCCCCTTCCTCCTCTCCATTTCCCCAACACCCTTCTATCCCCCAAATTCTCCCCTTCCTTCTCTCAATTTCTCCAATACACCATTCTAACCCCAATCACTCCCGTTCCTCCCTTCCATCTCTCCGGAACACAATTCTATGCACAAACTCTCTCTTTCTATCCATCTCTCCCCAACATCATTCTAACCCCATTCTCTCCGCTTCCTCCTCTGCATCTCTCCCCAACACCATTCTATCCCCGGATCTCTCCCATTCCTGCTCTCCATTTCACCCCAACACAATTCTATCCCTAATCTCTCCCCATTCTCCTCTCCAACTCTCCCCAACACCATTCTATCCCCAATCTCTCACTCCTCTCCATCTCTCCCCAACACCATTCTATCCCCAATCTCTAAACTTCTTCCTCTCCATCTCTACCCAACACCATTCTATCCCCAGTCACTCCCTCCTCTCTATATTCCCAACACCACTCTACCACCAATCACTCCCTGTTTTCCATCTTTCCAAACACCATTCAATACCCAATCTCTCTACCTCCTCCTCTCAATCTTTCACCCAAAACCATTCAATCCCCAATCTCTCCACTTCTTCCTCTCCATCTCTACCCAACACCATTCTATCCCCAGTCACTCCCTCCTCTCTATATTCCCAACACCACTCTACCACCAATCACTCCCTGTTTTCCATCTTTCCAAACACCATTCAATACCCAATCTCTCTACCTCCTCCTCTCAATCTTTCACCCAACACCATTCAGTCCCCCAAACTCTCCCCTTCCTTCTCTCAATTTCTCCCCAGCATCATTATATCCCAATCACTCACTCCTATCAATCCCCAACACCATTCTATCGCCAATCACGCCCTCCTCTCCATCTCTCCCCAACACCAATATATCACCAATGTCTCCCCTTCCTCCTCTCCATCTCTCCCCAACAGCATTCTATCACCAATTCTCTAACCTTCCTCCACTCCATCTCTCCTCCAACAACATTGTATCCCGAACATCTGTCTCCATCTCTCCCCAACACCATTCTATCCCCAATCTCTCCCCTTCCTCCTCTCCATCTCTCCTCAACACTATTCTATTCCAGTACCTCTCTCTCCATCACTCCACATCACCATTCTATCCCCAATCTCCACTTCCTCCTCTCCATTTCCCCAACACACTTTCATCCCCCAAACTCTCCCCTTCCTTCTCTCAATTTCTCCACAACACCATTATATCCCCAATCACTCACTCCTATCGAAACCCAACACCATTCTATCGCCAATCACGCCCTCCTCTCCATCTCTCCCCAACACCATTCTATTCCCAATCACACCCTCCTCTCCATCTCTCCCCAACACCATTCTATCCCCAATTTCTCACTCCCTCCTCTCTATATTCCCAACACCACTCTACCACCAATCACTCCCGTTCCTCCCTTCCATCTCTCCGGAACACAATTCTATGCCCAAACTCTCTCTCTCTATCCATCTCTCCCCAACATCATTCTAACCCCATTCTCTCCGCTTCCTCCTCTGCATCTCTCCCCAACACCATTCTATCCCCAATCTCTCCACTTACTCCTCTCCATCTCTCCCAAACACCATTCTATCCCCAATCTCTCCACTCCCTCCTCTCCATCTTTCACCAACACCGTTCTATCCCCAATCACTCCCTGCTCTACATCTCTCCCCAACACCATTCTATCCCCGGATCTCTCCCATTCCTGCTCTCCATTTCACCCCAACACAATTCTATCCCTAATCTCTCACCATTCTCCTCTCCATCACTCCCCAATACCACTCCAACCCCAATCCCCCTTCCTCATCTCCCTCTCCCCAACACCATACTATCCCCAACCTCTCCACTTCTTCCTCTCCATCTCTACCCAACACCATTCTATCCCCAGTCACTCCCTCCTCTCTATATTCCCAACACCACTCTACCACCAATCACTCCCTGTTTTCCATCTTTCCAAACACCATTCAATAACCAATCTCTCTACCTCCTCCTCTCAATCTTTCACCCAACACCATTCAGTCCCCCAATCTCTCCCCTTCATCCTCTCCATTCCCCCAACACACTTCCATCCCCCAAACTCTCCCCTTCCTTCTCTCAATTTCTCCCCAGCATCATTATATCCCCAATCACTCACTCCTATCAATCCCCAACACCATTCTGTCGGCAATCACGCCCTCTTCTCCATCTCTCCCCAACACCATTCTATCCCCAATCTCTCCCCTTCTTCCTCTCCATTTCTCCCCAACACCATTCTATCCCCCAATCTCTCCGCTTCCTCCTCTCAATCCAAAACACCATTCTGTCCCCAAATCACTCCCGTCCTCTTCTCCAGCTCTCGAAGCACGCCCACCTTTCCATCTCTTCTCAACACCATACAATCCCAAATCTCTCTCCTACATCCTCACCATCTCTCCTCAACAGCATTCTATCCCCAATGACTCCCTTCTCTCCATCTGTCCACAACACCATTTAATCCCCAAACATTCCCCTCACCTCCATCTCTCCCAAACACAATTCTATCCCTATTCACTCCCCTCTGTTCCATCTCTCCCCAAAACCATTCTATCCCCAATCACTCCCCTTCCTCCACTCCATCTCTCCCAAACACAATTCTAAACCCCAATCTCTCACCGTCCTACTCTCCATCTCTCCTCAACTCCATTCTATCCCCCAATCACTCCCCTTCCTGCTCGTCATCTCACTACAACACTATTCTATCTCCAATCACTCCCTCCTCTCCATCTCTCCCCAACACCATTCTATTCCCAATCACACCCTCCTCTCCATCTCTCCCCAACACCATTCTATTCCCAATCACACCCTCCTCTCCATCTCTCCCCAACACCATTCTATTCACAATCACACCCTCCTCTCCATCTCTCCCCAAAACCACTCTATTCCCAATCACACACTCCTCTCCATCTCTCCCCAACACAAATGTATCTCCAATGCCTCCCCTTCCTCCTCTCCATCTCTCCCCAACACCATTCTATTCCCAATCACACCCTCCTCTCCATCTCTCCCCAACACAAATGTATCTCCAATGCCTCCTCTTCCTCCTCTCCATCTCTCCCCAACACCATTCTATCCCCAATGACTCCATTCTCTCCATCTATCGCCAACACCATTCTATCCCCAATCACTCCCTCCTCTCAATCTCACCAATAACATTCTATCCCCAACCACTCCACTCCTCTCAATCTCTCCCCAACACCATTCTGTCCCCAATCACTCCCACCTCTCCCTCTCCCCGAAACCATTCTATCCCCAATCACTCCGCTCGGCTCCATCTCTCCCCAAAACAATTCTATCCCCCAATCTCTCCCATTACTCCTCTCCATCTCTCCCCAACTCCATTTTATCCCCAATCTCTCACATTCCTCGTCGTCAACTCTCCCCAACACAATTCTATCCCCAATCACTCCCTCCTCTCCATCTCTCCTCAACACCATTCTATCCCAATCTCTCTCTCTCCATCTCTCCACATCACCATTCTATCCCCAATCTCCCCTTCCTCCTCTCCATTTCCCCAAAACGCTTCTATCGCCCAAACTCTCCCCTTCCTTCTCTCATTTTCTCCACCACACCATTATATCCCCAATCACTCACTCCTGTCAATCCCCAACACCTTTCTATCGCCAATCTCGCCCTCCTCTCCATCTCTCCCCAACACCATTCTATTCCCAATCACGCCCTCCTCTCCATCTCTCCCCAACGCCGTTCTATTCCCAATCACGCCCTCCTCTCCATCTCTCCCCAACACCATTCTATTCCCAATCACGCCCTCCTCTCCATCTCTCCCCAACACCATTCTATCACCAAATCTCTACCCTTCCTCCACTCCCTCTCCTCCAACAACATTGTATCCCCAATCTCTGTCTCCATCTCTCCCCAACACCTGTCTATCCCCCAAAATCTCCCCTTTCTCCCCTCCATCTCTCACCAAAACAATTCTATCCACAAACACTCCCTCCTCTCCATCTCTCCCCAACACCATTCTATCCCCAATCTCTCCCGCCTCTCTGTCTCACCCCAACACCATTCAATCTGCAATCACTCCCCTCTTCTCCATCTCTCCCTAACACTATTCTATCCCACAATCTCTCCCTTTCCTCCTCTCCATCTCACCCCAACACCATTCTAACCCGAATCACTCCCGTTCCTCCCTTCCATCTCTTCGGAACACAATTCTATCCCCAAACTCTCTCTCTCTTTCCATCTCTCCCCAACACAATTCTATCCCCAATCACTACCCTTCCTCCTCTCCATCTCTCCCCAACACCATTCTATCACCAAATCTCTACCCTACCTCCTCTCCATCTCTCCCCAACACCATTCTATCCCCAATCTCTCCCTCCTCTCCATCTCTCCCTAACATCATTCTATCCCTAATCACTGCCCTCTGTTCCATCTCTCCCCAAAACCATCCTATCCCAAATCACTCCCCTTCCTCCACTCCATCTCTCCCCAACAACATTCTATCCCAAATCACTCCCCTTCCTCCTCTCCATCTCTCCACATCACCATTCTATCCCCAATCTCCCCTTCCTCCTCTCCATTTCCCCAACACCCTTCTATCCCCCAAACTCTCCCCTTCCTTCTCTCAATTTCTCCAATACACCATTCTAACCCCAATCACTCCCGTTCCTCCCTTCCATCTCTCCGGAACACAATTTTATGCCCAAACTCTCTCTCTCTATCCATCTCTCCCCAACATCATTCTAACCCCATTCTCTCCCCTTCCTCCTCTGCATCTCTCCCCAACACCATTCTATCCCCAATCTCTCCACTTACTCCTCTCCATCTCTCCCAAACACCATTCTATCCCCAATCTCTCCACTCCCTCCTCTCCATCTTTCACCAACACCGTTCTATCCCCAATCACTCCCTGCTCTACATCTCTCCCCAACACCATTCTATCCCCGGATCTCTCCCATTCCTGCTCTCCATTTCACCCCAACACAATTCTATCCCTAAGCTCTCACCATTCTCCTCTCCATCACTCCCCAATACCACTCCATCCCCAATCCCCCTTCCTCATCTCCCTCTCCCCAACACCATACTATCCCCAATCTCTCCACTTCTTCCTCTCCATCTCTACCCAACACCATTCTATCCCCAATCTCTCCACTTACTCCTCTCCATCTCTCCCCAACACAATTCTATTCCACAATCTCTCACCTTCCTACTCTCCATGTCTCCTCAACACCATTATACCCCCCAAACTCTCCCCTTCCTCCTCGTCATCACACCACACTATTCAATCCCCAATCACTCCCCTCCTCTCAATCTCTCCCCCAACACCATTCTATCCCCAATATCTCCCTCCTCTCCATCTCTCCCAAACACCATTCTATCCCAATCTCTCCCTCCTCTCAATCTCTCCCCAACACCATTCTATCACCAATCTCTCCCCTACCTCCTCTCAATCATTCCCCCGACACGCTTCTATCCCCCAGACTCTCCCCTTCCTTCTCGCAATTTCTCCCCATCACCATCCTATCGCCAATCACTCACTCGTATCAATCTATCCCCAACACCATTCTATCGCCAATCACGCCCTCCTTTCAATCTCTCGCCAAAACCATTCTATCCAAAATCTCTCCCCTTTCTCCTCTCCATCACTCCCCAACACCATTCTATTCCCAATCACACCATTCTCTCCATCTCTCCTCAACACCAATTTATCACCAATCTCTCCCCTTCCTCCTGTCCATCTCTCCCCAACACAATTCTATTACCAAATCGCTACCGTTCCTCCTCTCCATCTTCCCAATACCATTCTATCCCCCAATCTCTCCTCTTCCTCCTCTCCATCTCTCCACATCACGATTCGGTCCCCCAATCACTCCCCGACCTCCTCTCCATCCAACCCCAACACCATTCTAACCCTAATCACACCCTCCTCTCTATATTCCCAACACCACTCTACCACCAATCACTCCCTGTTTTCCATCTTTCCAAACACCATTCAATACCCAATCTCTCTACCTCCTCCTCTCAATCTTTCACCCAAAACCATTCTATCCCCAATCTCTCCACTTCTTCCTCTCCATCTCTACCCAACACCATTCTATCCCCAGTCACTCCCTCCTCTCTATATTCCCAACACCACTCTACCACCAATCACTCCCTGTTTTCCATCTTTCCAAACACCATTCAATGCCCAATCTCTCTACCTCCTCCTCTCAATCTTTCACCCAACACCATTCAGTCCCCCAAACTCTCCCCTTCCTTCTCTCAATTTCTCCCCAGCATCATTATATCCCAATCACTCACTCCTATCAATCCCCAACACCATTCTATCGCCAATCACGCCCTCCTCTCCATCTCTCCCCAACACCAATATATCACCAATGTCTCCCCTTCCTCCTCTCCATCTCTCCCCAACAGCATTCTATCACCAATTCTCTAACCTTCCTCCACTCCATCTCTCCTCCAACAACATTGTATCCCGAATATCTGTCTCCATCTCTCCCCAACACCATTCTATCCCCAATCTCTCCCCTTCCTCCTCTCCATCTCTCCTCAACACTATTCTATTCCAGTACCTCTCTCTCCATCACTCCACATCACCATTCTATCCCCAATCTCCACTTCCTCCTCTCCATTTCCCCAACACACTTTCATCCCCCAAACTCTCCCCTTCCTTCTCTCAATTTCTCCACAACACCATTATATCCCCAATCACTCACTCCTATCGAAACCCAACACCATTCTATCGCCAATCACGCCCTCCTCTCCATCTCTCCCCAACACCATTCTATTCCCAATCACACCCTCCTCTCCATCTCTCCCCAACACCATTCTATCCCCAATTTCTCACTCCCTCCTCTCTATCTCCCCAACTCCACTGTACCACCAATCACACCCTGTTTTCCATCTTTCCAATCACCATTCAATAACCAATCTCTCTACCTCCTCCTCTCAATCTTTCACCCAACACCATTCAGTCCCCCAATCTCTCCCCTTCATCCTCTCCATTCCCCCAACACACTTCCATCCCCCAAACTCTCCCCTTCCTTCTCTCAATTTCTCCCCAGCATCATTATATCCCCAATCACTCACTCCTATCAATCCCCAACACCATTCTATCCCTAATCACTGCCCTCTGTTCCATCTCTCCCCAACAACATTCTATCCCAAATCACTCCCCTTCCTCCTCTCCATCTCTCCTCAACACCATTCTATCCCAATCTCTCTCTCTTTCCATCATTCCACATCACCATTCTATCCCCAATCTCCCCTTCCTCCTCTCCATTTCCCCAACACCCTTCTATCCCCCAAACTCTCCCCTTCCTTCTCTCAATTTCTCCAATACACCATTCTAACCCCAATCACTCCCGTTCCTCCCTTCCATCTCTCCGGAACACAATTCTATGCCCAAACTCTCTCTCTCTATCCATCTCTCCCCAACATCATTCTAACCCCATTCTCTCCGCTTCCTCCTCTGCATCTCTCCCCAACACCATTCTATCCCCAATCTCTCCACTTACTCCTCTCCATCTCTCCCAAACACCATTCTATCCCCAATCTCTCCACTCCCTCCTCTCCATCTTTCACCAACACCGTTCTATCCCCAATCACTCCCTGCTCTACATCTCTCCCCAACACCATTCTATCCCCGGATCTCTCCCATTCCTGCTCTCCATTTCACCCCAACACAATTCTATCCCTAATCTCTCACCATTCTCCTCTCCATCACTCCCCAATACCACTCCAACCCCAATCCCCCTTCCTCATCTCCCTCTCCCCAACACCATACTATCCCCAACCTCTCCACTTCTTCCTCTCCATCTCTACCCAACACCATTCTATCCCCAGTCACTCCCTCCTCTCTATATTCCCAACACCACTCTACCACCAATCACTCCCTGTTTTCCATCTTTCCAAACACCATTCAATAACCAATCTCTCTACCTCCTCCTCTCAATCTTTCACCCAACACCATTCAGTCCCCCAATCTCTCCCCTTCATCCTCTCCATTCCCCCAACACACTTCCATCCCCCAAACTCTCCCCTTCCTTCTCTCAATTTCTCCCCAGCATCATTATATCCCCAATCACTCACTCCTATCAATCCCCAACACCATTCTGTCGGCAATCACGCCCTCTTCTCCATCTCTCCCCAACACCATTCTATCCCCAATCTCTCCCCTTCTTCCTCTCCATTTCTCCCCAACACCATTCTATCCCCCAATCTCTCCGCTTCCTCCTCTCAATCCAAAACACCATTCTGTCCCCAAATCACTCCCGTCCTCTTCTCCAGCTCTCGAAGCACGCCCACCTTTCCATCTCTTCTCAACACCATACAATCCCAAATCTCTCTCCTACATCCTCACCATCTCTCCTCAACAGCATTCTATCCCCAATGACTCCCTTCTCTCCATCTGTCCACAACACCATTTAATCCCCAAACATTCCCCTCACCTCCATCTCTCCCAAACACAATTCTATCCCTATTCACTCCCCTCTGTTCCATCTCTCCCCAAAACCATTCTATCCCCAATCACTCCCCTTCCTCCACTCCATCTCTCCCAAACACAATTCTAAACCCCAATCTCTCACCGTCCTACTCTCCATCTCTCCTCAACTCCATTCTATCCCCCAATCACTCCCCTTCCTGCTCGTCATCTCACTACAACACTATTCTATCTCCAATCACTCCCTCCTCTCCATCTCTCCCCAACACCATTCTATTCCCAATCACACCCTCCTCTCCATCTCTCCCCAACACCATTCTATTCCCAATCACACCCTCCTCTCCATCTCTCCCCAACACCATTCTATTCACAATCACACCCTCCTCTCCATCTCTCCCCAAAACCACTCTATTCCCAATCACACACTCCTCTCCATCTCTCCCCAACACAAATGTATCTCCAATGCCTCCCCTTCCTCCTCTCCATCTCTCCCCAACACCATTCTATTCCCAATCACACCCTCCTCTCCATCTCTCCCCAACACAAATGTATCTCCAATGCCTCCTCTTCCTCCTCTCCATCTCTCCCCAACACCATTCTATCCCCAATGACTCCATTCTCTCCATCTATCGCCAACACCATTCTATCCCCAATCACTCCCTCCTCTCAATCTCACCAATAACATTCTATCCCCAACCACTCCACTCCTCTCAATCTCTCCCCAACACCATTCTGTCCCCAATCACTCCCACCTCTCCCTCTCCCCGAAACCATTCTATCCCCAATCACTCCGCTCGGCTCCATCTCTCCCCAAAACAATTCTATCCCCCAATCTCTCCCATTACTCCTCTCCATCTCTCCCCAACTCCATTTTATCCCCAATCTCTCACATTCCTCGTCGTCAACTCTCCCCAACACAATTCTATCCCCAATCACTCCCTCCTCTCCATCTCTCCTCAACACCATTCTATCCCAATCTCTCTCTCTCCATCTCTCCACATCACCATTCTATCCCCAATCTCCCCTTCCTCCTCTCCATTTCCCCAAAACGCTTCTATCGCCCAAACTCTCACCTTCCTTCTCTCATTTTCTCCACCACACCATTATATCCCCAATCACTCACTCCTGTCAATCCCCAACACCTTTCTATCGCCAATCTCGCCCTCCTCTCCATCTCTCCCCAACACCATTCTATTCCCAATCACGCCCTCCTCTCCATCTCTCCCCAACACCGTTCTATTCCCAATCACGCCCTCCTCTCCATCTCTCCCCAACACCATTCTATTCCCAATCACGCCCTCCTCTCCATCTCTCCCCAACACCATTCTATCACCAAATCTCTACCCTTCCTCCACTCCCTCTCCTCCAACAACATTGTATCCCCAATCTCTGTCTCCATCTCTCCCCAACACCTGTCTATCCCCCAAAATCTCCCCTTTCTCCCCTCCATCTCTCACCAAAACAATTCTATCCACAAACACTCCCTCCTCTCCATCTCTCCCCAACACCATTCTATCCCCAATCTCTCCCGCCTCTCTGTCTCACCCCAACACCATTCAATCTGCAATCACTCCCCTCTTCTCCATCTCTCCCTAACACTATTCTATCCCACAATCTCTCCCTTTCCTCCTCTCCATCTCACCCCAACACCATTCTAACCCGAATCACTCCCGTTCCTCCCTTCCATCTCTTCGGAACACAATTCTATCCCCAAACTCTCTCTCTCTTTCCATCTCTCCCCAACACAATTCTATCCCCAATCACTACCCTGCCTCCTCTCCATCTCTCCCCAACACCATTCTATCACCAAATCTCTACCCTACCTCCTCTCCATCTCTCCCCAACACCATTCTATCCCCAATCTCTCCCTCCTCTCCATCTCTCCCTAACATCATTCTATCCCTAATCACTGCCCTCTGTTCCATCTCTCCCCAAAACCATCCTATCCCAAATCACTCCCCTTCCTCCACTCCATCTCTCCCCAACAACATTCTATCCCAAATCACTCCCCTTCCTCCTCTCCATCTCTCCTCAACACCATTCTATCCCAATCTCTCTCTCTTTCCATCAATCCACATCACCATTCTATCCCCAATCTCCCCTTCCTCCTCTCCATTTCCCCAACACCCTTCTATCCCCCAAACTCTCCCCTTCCTTCTCTCAATTTCTCCAATACACCATTCTAACCCCAATCACTCCCGTTCCTCCCTTCCATCTCTCCGGAACACAATTTTATGCCCAAACTCTCTCTCTCTATCCATCTCTCCCCAACATCATTCTAACCCCATTCTCTCCCCTTCCTCCTCTGCATCTCTCCCCAACACCATTCTATCCCCAATCTCTCCACTTACTCCTCTCCATCTCTCCCAAACACCATTCTATCCCCAATCTCTCCACTCCCTCCTCTCCATCTTTCACCAACACCGTTCTATCCCCAATCACTCCCTGCTCTACATCTCTCCCCAACACCATTCTATCCCCGGATCTCTCCCATTCCTGCTCTCCATTTCACCCCAACACAATTCTATCCCTAAGCTCTCACCATTCTCCTCTCCATCACTCCCCAATACCACTCCATCCCCAATCCCCCTTCCTCATCTCCCTCTCCCCAACACCATACTATCCCCAATCTCTCCACTTCTTCCTCTCCATCTCTACCCAACACCATTCTATCCCCAGTCACTCCCTCCTCTCTATATTCCCAACACCACTCTACCACCAATCACTCCCTGTTTTCCATCTTTCCAAACACCATTCAATAACCAATCTCTCTACCTCCTCCTCTCAATCTTTCACCCAACACCATTCAGTCCCCCAATCTCTCCCCTTCCTACTCTCCATTCCCCCAACACACTTCCATCCCCCAAACTCTCCCCTTCCTTCTCTCAATTTCTCCCCAGCATCATTATATCCCCAATCACTCACTCCTATCAATCCCCAACACCATTCTATCGCCAATCACGCCCTCTTCTCCATCTCTCCCCAACACCATTCTATCCCCAATCTCTCCCCTTCTTCCTCTCCATTTCTCCCCAACACCATTCTATCCCCCAATCTCTCCGCTTCCTCCTCTCAAACCAAAACACCATTCTGTCCCCCAATCACTCCCGTCCTCTTCTCCAGCTCTCGAAGCACGCCCACCTTTCCATCTCTTCTCAACACCATACAATCCCAAATCTCTCTCCTACATCCTCACCATCTCTCCTCAACAGCATTCTATCCCCAATGACTCCCTTCTCTCCATCTGTCCCCAACACCATTTAATCCCCAAACATTCCCCTCACCTCCATCTCTCCCAAACACAATTCTATCCCTATTCACTCCCCTCTGTTCCATCTCTCCCCAAAACCATTCTATCCCCAATCACTCCCCTTCCTCCTCTCCATCTCTCCCAAACACAATTCTAAACCCCAATCTCTCACCGTCCTACTCTCCATCTCTCCTCAACTCCATTCTATCCCCCAATCACTCCCCTTCCTGCTCGTCATCTCACTACAACACCATTCTATTCCCAATCACACCCTCCTCTCCATCTCTCCCCAACACCATTCTATTCCCAATCACACCCTCCTCTCCATCTCTCCCCAACACCATTCTATTCCCAATCACACCCTCCTCTCCATCTCTCCCCAACACCATTCTATTCCCAATCACACCCTCCTCTCCATCTCTCCCCAACACCATTCTATTCCCAATCACACACTCCTCTCCATCTCTGCCCAAAACCACTCTATTCCCAATCACACCCTCCTCTTCATCACTCCCCAACACAAATGTATCTCCAATGCCTCCCCTTCCTCCTCTCCATCTCTCCCCAACACCATTCTATTCCAATCACACCCTCCTCTCCATCTCTCCCCAACACAAATGTGTCTCCAATGCCTCCTCTTCCTGCTCTCCATCTCTCCCCAACACCATTCTGTCCCCAATCACTCCCACCTCTCCCTCTCCCCGAAACCATTCTATCCCCAATCACTCCGCTCGGCTCCATCTCTCCCCAAAACAATTCTATCCCCCAATCTCTCCCATTACTCCTCTCCATCTCTCCCCAACTCCATTTTATCCCCAATCTCTCACCTTCCTCGTCGTCAACTCTTCCCAACACAATTCTATCCCCAATCACTCCCTCCTCTCCATCTCTCCTCAACACCATACTATCCCAATCTCTCTCTCTCCATCTCTCCACATCACCATTCTATCCCCAATCTCCACTTCCTCCTCTCCATTTCCCCAACACACTTTCATCCCCCAAACTCTCCCCTTCCTTCTCTCAATTTCTCCACAACACCATTATATCCCTAATCACTCACTCCTATCGAAGCCCACCATTCTATCGCCAATCACGCCCTCCTCTCCATCTCTCCCCAACACCATTCTATTCCCAATCACGCCCTCCTCTCCATCTCTCCCCAACACCATTCTATCACCAAATCTCTACCCTTCCTCCACTCCCTCTCCTCCAACAACATTGTATCCCCAATCTCTGTCTCCATCTCTCCCCAACACCTGTCTATCCCCCAAAATCTCCCCTTTCTCCCCTCCATCTCTCACCAAAACAATTCTATCCACAAACACTCCCTCCTCTCCATCTCTCCCCAACACCATTCTATCCCCAGTCACTCCCTCCTCTCTATATTCCCAACACCACTCTACCACCAATCACTCCCTGTTTTCCATCTTTCCAAACACCATTCAATAACCAATCTCTCTACCTCCTCCTCTCAATCTTTCACCCAACACCATTCTGTCCCCCAATCACTCCCGTCCTCTTCTCCAGCTCTCGAAGCACGCCCACCTTTCCATCTCTTCTCAACACCATACAATCCCAAATCTCTCTCCTACATCCTCACCATCTCTCCTCAACAGCATTCTATCCCCAATGACTCCCTTCTCTCCATCTGTCCCCAACACCATTTAATCCCCAAACATTCCCCTCACCTCCATCTCTCCCAAACACAATTCTATCCCTATTCACTCCCCTCTGTTCCATCTCTCCCCAAAACCATTCTATCCCCAATCACTCCCCTTCCTCCTCTCCATCTCTCCCAAACACAATTCTAAACCCCAATCTCTCACCGTCCTACTCTCCATCTCTCCTCAACTCCATTCTATCCCCCAATCACTCCCCTTCCTGCTCGTCATCTCACTACACCATTCTATTCCCAATCACACCCTCCTCTCCATCTCTCCCCAACACCATTCTATTCCCAATCACACCCTCCTCTCCATCTCTCCCCAACACCATTCTATTCCCAATCACACCCTCCTCTCCATCTCTCCCCAACACCATTCTATTCCCAATCACACACTCCTCTCCATCTCTCCCCAAAACCACTCTATTCCCAATCACACCCTCCTCTTCATCACTCCCCAACACAAATGTATCTCCAATGCCTCCCCTTCCTCCTCTCCATCTCTCCCCAACACCATTCTATTCCCAATCACACCCTCCTCTCCATCTCTCCCCAACACAAATGTGTCTCCAATGCCTCCTCTTCCTGCTCTCCATCTCTCCCCAACACCATTCTATCCCCAATGACTCCCTTCTCTCCATCTCTCCCCAACACCATTCTGTCCCCAATCACTCCCACCTCTCCCTCTCCCCGAAACCATTCTATCCCCAATCACTCCGCTCGGCTCCATCTCTCCCCAAAACAATTCTATCCCCCAATCTCTCCCATTACTCCTCTCCATCTCTCCCCAACTCCATTTTATCCCCAATCTCTCACCTTCCTCGTCGTCAACTCTTCCCAACACAATTCTATCCCCAATCACTCCCTCCTCTCCATCTCTCCTCAACACCATTCTATCCCAATCTCTCTCTCTCCATCTCTCCACATCACCATTCTATCCCCAATCTCCACTTCCTCCTCTCCATTTCCCCAACACACTTTCATCCCCCAAACTCTCCCCTTCCTTCTCTCAATTTCTCCACAACACCATTATATCCCTAATCACTCACTCCTATCGAAACCCACCATTCTATCGCCAATCACGCCCTCCTCTCCATCTCTCCCCAACACCATTCTATTCCCAATCACGCCCTCCTCTCCATCTCTCCCCAACACCATTCTATCACCAAATCTCTACCCTTCCTCCACTCCCTCTCCTCCAACAACATTGTATCCCCAATCTCTGTCTCCATCTCTCCCCAACACCTGTCTATCCCCCAAAATCTCCCCTTTCTCCCCTCCATCTCTCACCAAAACAATTCTATCCACAAACACTCCCTCCTCTCCATCTCTCCCCAACACCATTCTATCCCCAATCTCTCCCGCCTCTCTGTCTCACCCCAACACCATTCAATCTGCAATCACTCCCCTCTTCTCCATCTCTCCCTAACACTATTCTATCCCACAATCTCTCCCTTTCCTCCTCTCCATCTCACCCCAACACCATTCTAACCCGAATCACTCCCGTTCCTCCCTTCCATCTCTTCGGAACACAATTCTATCCCCAAACTCTCTCTCTCTTTCCATCTCTCCCCAACACAATTCTATCCCCAATCACTACCCTGCCTCCTCTCCATCTCTCCCCAACACCATTCTATCACCAAATCTCTACCCTACCTCCTCTCCATCTCTCCCCAACACCATTCTATCCCCAATCTCTCCCTCCTCTCCATCTCTCCCTAACATCATTCTATCCCTAATCACTGCCCTCTGTTCCATCTCTCCCCAAAACCATCCTATCCCAAATCACTCCCCTTCCTCCACTCCATCTCTCCCCAACAACATTCTATCCCAAATCACTCCCCTTCCTCCTCTCCATCTCTCCTCAACACCATTCTATCCCAATCTCTCTCTCTTTCCATCAATCCACATCACCATTCTATCCCCAATCTCCCCTTCCTCCTCTCCATTTCCCCAACACCCTTCTATCCCCCAAACTCTCCCCTTCCTTCTCTCAATTTCTCCAATACACCATTCTAACCCCAATCACTCCCGTTCCTCCCTTCCATCTCTCCGGAACACAATTTTATGCCCAAACTCTCTCTCTCTATCCATCTCTCCCCAACATCATTCTAACCCCATTCTCTCCCCTTCCTCCTCTGCATCTCTCCCCAACACCATTCTATCCCCAATCTCTCCACTTACTCCTCTCCATCTCTCCCAAACACCATTCTATCCCCAATCTCTCCACTCCCTCCTCTCCATCTTTCACCAACACCGTTCTATCCCCAATCACTCCCTGCTCTACATCTCTCCCCAACACCATTCTATCCCCGGATCTCTCCCATTCCTGCTCTCCATTTCACCCCAACACAATTCTATCCCTAAGCTCTCACCATTCTCCTCTCCATCACTCCCCAATACCACTCCATCCCCAATCCCCCTTCCTCATCTCCCTCTCCCCAACACCATACTATCCCCAATCTCTCCACTTCTTCCTCTCCATCTCTACCCAACACCATTCTATCCCCAGTCACTCCCTCCTCTCTATATTCCCAACACCACTCTACCACCAATCACTCCCTGTTTTCCATCTTTCCAAACACCATTCAATAACCAATCTCTCTACCTCCTCCTCTCAATCTTTCACCCAACACCATTCAGTCCCCCAATCTCTCCCCTTCCTACTCTCCATTCCCCCAACACACTTCCATCCCCCAAACTCTCCCCTTCCTTCTCTCAATTTCTCCCCAGCATCATTATATCCCCAATCACTCACTCCTATCAATCCACAACACCATTCTATCGCCAATCACGCCCTCTTCTCCATCTCTCCCCAACACCATTCTATCCCCAATCTCTCCCCTTCTTCCTCTCCATTTCTCCCCAACACCATTCTATCCCCCAATCTCTCCGCTTCCTCCTCTCAAACCAAAACACCATTCTGTCCCCCAATCACTCCCGTCCTCTTCTCCAGCTCTCGAAGCACGCCCACCTTTCCATCTCTTCTCAACACCATACAATCCCAAATCTCTCTCCTACATCCTCACCATCTCTCCTCAACAGCATTCTATCCCCAATGACTCCCTTCTCTCCATCTGTCCCCAACACCATTTAATCCCCAAACATTCCCCTCACCTCCATCTCTCCCAAACACAATTCTATCCCTATTCACTCCCCTCTGTTCCATCTCTCCCCAAAACCATTCTATCCCCAATCACTCCCCTTCCTCCTCTCCATCTCTCCCAAACACAATTCTAAACCCCAATCTCTCACCGTCCTACTCTCCATCTCTCCTCAACTCCATTCTATCCCCCAATCACTCCCCTTCCTGCTCGTCATCTCACTACAACACCATTCTATTCCCAATAACACCCTCCTCTCCATCTCTCCCCAACACCATTCTATTCCCAATCACACCCTCCTCTCCATCTCTCCCCAACACCATTCTATTCCCAATCACACACTCCTCTCCATCTCTCCCCAAAACCACTCTATTCCCAATCACACCCTCCTCTTCATCACTCCCCAACACAAATGTATCTCCAATGCCTCCCCTTCCTCCTCTCCATCTCTCCCCAACACCATTCTATTCCCAATCACACCCTCCTCTCCATCTCTCCCCAACACAAATGTGTCTCCAATGCTTCCTCTTCCTGCTCTCCATCTCTCCCCAACACCATTCTATCCCCAATGACTCCCTTCTCTCCATCTCTCCCCAACACCATTCTGTCCCCAATCACTCCCACCTCTCCCTCTCCCCGAAACCATTCTATCCCCAATCACTCCGCTCGGCTCCATCTCTCCCCAAAACAATTCTATCCCCCAATCTCTCCCATTACTCCTCTCCATCTCTCCCCAACTCCATTTTATCCCCAATCTCTCACCTTCCTCGTCGTCAACTCTTCCCAACACAATTCTATCCCCAATCACTCCCTCCTCTCCATCTCTCCTCAACACCATTCTATCCCAATCTCTCTCTCTCCATCTCTCCACATCACCATTCTATCCCCAATCTCCACTTCCTCCTCTCCATTTCCCCAACACACTTTCATCCCCCAAACTCTCCCCTTCCTTCTCTCAATTTCTCCACAACACCATTATATCCCTAATCACTCACTCCTATCGAAACCCACCATTCTATCGCCAATCACGCCCTCCTCTCCATCTCTCCCCAACACCATTCTATTCCCAATCACACCCTCCTCTCCATCTCTCCCCAACACCATTCTATCCCCAATTTCTCACTCCCTCCTCTCTATCTCCCCAACTCCACTGTACCACCAATCACTCCTTGTTTTCCATTTTTCCCAACACAATTCAATACCCAGTCTCTCTACTTCCTCCGCTCAATCTTTCACCCAACACCATTCTATCGCCAAATCTTTCCCCTTCCTCCTCTCCATCTCTCCACAACACCATTCTATCCCCAATCTATCCACTTCCTCCTCTCCTCTCCCCCCAACAACATTCTATCCCCAATCACACTTTCCTTCCCATCATTCCCCAACACCATTCTATCCCCAATAACTCCCATCCCTCCACTCCAACTCTCCCCAACACAATTCTACCCCAATCTCTCTCTCTCCATCCATCTCTCCCCAACACCATTCTATCCCCAATCTCTCCACTTACTCCTCTCCATCTCTCCCCAACACAATTCTATTCCACAATCTCTCACCTTCCTACTCTCCATGTCTCCTCAACACCATTATACCCCCCAATCTCTCCCCTTCCTCCTCGTCATCACACCACAACACTATTCAATCCCCAATCACTCCCCTCCTCTCAATCTCTCCCCCAACACCATTTTATCCCCAATCTCTCCCTCCTCTCCATCTCTCCCAAACACCATTCTATCCCAATCTCTCCCTCCTCTCAATCTCTCCCCAACACCATTCTATCACCAATCTCTCCCCTACCTCCTCTCAATCATTCCCCCGACACGCTTCTATCCCCCAGACTCTCCCCTTCCTTCTAGCAATTTCTCCCCATCACCATCCTATCGCCAATCACTCACTCCTATCAATCTATCCCCAACACCATTCTATCGCCAATCACGCCCTCCTTTCAATCTCTCGCCAAAACCATTCTATCCAAAATCTCTCCCCTTTCTCCTCTCCATCACTCCCCAACACCATTCTATTCCCAATCACACCATTCTCTCCATCTCTCCTCAACACCAATTTATCACCAATCTCTCCCCTTCCTCCTGTCCATCTCTCCCCAACACAATTCTATTACCAAATCGCTACCGTTCCTCCTCTCCATCTCTTCCCAATACCATTCTATCCCCCAATCTCTCCTCTTCCTCCTCTCCATCTCTCCACATCACCATTCTGTCCCCCAATCACTCCCCGTCCTCCTCTCCATCCCACCCCAACACCATTCGAACCCCAATCACACCCTCCTCTCTATCTTCCCAACACCACTCTACCACCAATCACTCCCTGTTTTCCATCTTTCCAAACACCATTCAATACCCAATCTCTCTACCTCCTCCTCTCAATCTTTCACCCAACACCATTCTGTCCCCCAATCTCTCCCCTTCCTCCTCTCCATTCCCCCAACACACTTCCATCCCCCAAACTCTCCCCTTCCTGCTCTCCATCTCTCCCCAACAGCATTCTATTCCCAATCACACCCTCCTCACCACCTCTCCCAAACATCATTCTATCACT
Organism: Hypanus sabinus; assembly: GCF_030144855.1. Taxonomy (NCBI): domain Eukaryota; kingdom Metazoa; phylum Chordata; class Chondrichthyes; order Myliobatiformes; family Dasyatidae; genus Hypanus; species Hypanus sabinus. The sequence continues at coordinate 405,882 of NW_026781003.1, forward strand.
AATCACTCCCCTCTGTTCCATCTCTCCCCAAAACCATCCTATCCCAAATCACTCCCCTTCCTCCTCTCCATCTCTCCCCAACAACATTCTATCCCAAATCACTCCCCTTCCTCCTCTCCATCTCTCCTCAACACCATTCTATCCCAATCGCTCTCTCTTTCCATCACTCCACATCACCATTCTATCCCCAATTTTCCCTCCCTCCTCTCCATTTCCCCAACACCCTTCTATCCCCCAAACTCTCCCCTTCCTTCTCTCAATTTCTCCAATACACCATTCTAACCCCAATCACTCCCTTTCCTCCCTTCCATCTCTCCGGAACACAATTCTATGCCCAAACTCTCTCTCTCTATCCATCTCTCCCCAACATCATTCTAACCCCATTCTCTCCCCTTCCTCCTCTGCATCTCTCCCCAACACCATTCTATCCCCAATCTCTCCACTTACTCCTCTCCATCTCTCCACAACACCATTCTATCCCCAATCTCTCCACTCCCTCCTCTCCATCTTTCACCAACACCGTACTATCCCCAATCACTCCCTGCTCTACATCTCTCCCCAACACCATTCTATCCCCGGATCTCTCCCATTCCTGCTCTCCATTTCACCCCAACACAATTCTATCCCTAATCTCTCCCCATTCTCCTCTCCATCTCTCCCCAACACCATTCTATCCCCAATCTCTCACTCCTCTCCATCTCTCCCCAACACCATTCTATCCCCAATCTCTAAACTTCTTCCTCTCCATCTCTACCCAACACCATTCTATCCCCAGTCACTCCCTCCTCTCTATATTCCCAACACCACTCTACCACCAATCACTCCCTGTTTTCCATCTTTCCAAACACCATTCAATACCCAATCTCTCTACCTCCTCCTCTCAATCTTTCACCCAACACCATTCAGTCCCCCAATCTCTCCCCTTCCTCCTCTCCATTACCCCAACACACTTCCGTCCCCCAAACTCTTCCCTTCCTTCTCTCAATTTCTCCCCAGCATCATTATATCCCCAATCACTCACTCCTATCAATCCCCAACACCATTCTATCGCCAATCACGCCCTCCTCTCCATCTCTCCCCAACACCATTCTATCCCCAGTCACTCCCTCCTCTCTATATTCCCAACACCACTCTACCACCAATCACTCCCTGTTTTCCATCTTTCCAAACACCATTCAATACCCAATCTCTCTACCTCCTCCTCTCAATCTTTCACCCAACACCATTCAGTCCCCCAATCTCTCCCCTTCCTCCTCTCCATTACCCCAACACACTTCCGTCCCCCAAACTCTTCCCTTCCTTCTCTCAATTTCTCCCCAGCATCATTATATCCCCAATCACTCACTCCTATCAATCCCCAACACCATTCTATCGCCAATCACGCCCTCCTCTCCATCTCTCCCCAACACCATTCTATCCCCAATCTCTCCCCTTCCCCCTCTCCATTTCTCCCCAACACCATTCTATCCCCCAATCTCTCCGCTTCCTCCTCTCAATCCAAAACACCATTCTGTCCCCCAATCACTCCCGTCCTCTTCTCCAGCTCTCGAAGCACGCCCACCTTTCCATCTCTTCTCAACACCATACAATCCCAAATCTCTCTCCTACATCCTCACCATCTCTCCTCAACAGCATTCTATCCCCAATGACTCCCTTCTCTCCATCTGTCCCCAACACTATTTAATCCCCAAACATTCCCCTCCCCTCCATCTCTCCCAAACACAATTCTATCCCTATTCACTCCCCTCTGTTCCATCTCTCCCCAAAACCATTCTATCCCCAATCACTCCCCTTCCTCCTCTTCATCTCTCCCAAACACAATTCTAAACCCCAATCTCTCACCGTCCTACTCTCCATCTCTCCTCAACTCCATTCTATCCCCCAATCACTCCCCTTCCTGCTCGTCATCTCACTACAACACTATTCTATCTCCAATCACACCCTCCTCTCCATCTCTCCCCAACACCATTCTATTCCCAATCACACCCTCCTCTCCATCTCTCCCCAACACCATTCTATTCCCAATCACACCCTCCTCTCCATCTCTCCCCAACACCATTCTATTCCCAATCACACCCTCCTCTCCATCTCTCCCCAACACCATTCTATCCCCAATCTCTCCACTTCTTCCTCTTCATCTCTCCCAAACACAATTCTATCCCTATTCTCTCCCCTCTGTTCCATCTCTCCCCAAAACCATTCTATCCCCAATCACTCCCCTTCCTCCTCTCCATCTCTCCCAAACACAATTCTAAACCCCAATCTCTCACCGTCCTACTCTCCATCTCTCCTCAACTCCATTCTATCCCCCAATCACTCCCCTTCCTGCTCGTCATCTCACTACAACACTATTCTATCTCCAATCACTCCCTCCTCTCCATCTCTCCCCAACACCTATTCCCAATCACACCCTCCTCTCCATCTCTCCCCAACACCATTCTATTCCCAATCACACCCTCCTCTCCATCTCTCCCCAACACCATTCTATTCCTAATCACACCCTCCTCTCCATCTCTCCCCAACACCATTCTATTTCCAATCACACACTCATCTCCATCTCTCCCCAACACCATTCTATTCCCAATCACACCCTCCTCTCCATCTCTCCCCAACACAAATGTATCTCCAATGCCTCCCCGTCCTCCTCCCCATCTCTCCCCACCATTCTATCACCAAATCTCTATCATTCCTCCACTCCATCTCTCCCCAACACCATTCTATCCCCAATCTCTCCCTCCTCTCACTCTGACCAATACCATTCTATCACCAATCACTCAACTCCTCTCAATCTCTCCCCAAAACCATTCAATCCCCAATCACTATCCCTCTGCTCCATCTCTCCCCAACACCATTTTTTCCCAATCTCTCTCTTTCCATCTAACATCACCATTCTATCCTCAATCTCTCCCCTTCCTCCTCTCCATTTTTCCCCCAACAACCTACTATGCCCCAAACTCACCCCTTCCTTCCCTCAATTTCTCCCCAACAACATTCTATTCCCAATCACACCCTCCTCTCCATCGCTCCCCGACACCATTATATCCCCAATCACTCCCCATCCTACTCTCCATCTCTTCCCAACACCATTCCATCCCCCAATCTCTCCCATTCCTCCTCTCAATCTCTCCACAACACCATTCTGTCCACCAATCACTCCCCGTACTCCTCTCCATCTCTCTCCAACACAATTCTATCTCCAATCACTCTTTCCTCTCCATCTCTCCTCAACAGCATTCTATCCTCAATCTCTCCCATAACTCCTCTCCATATCTCCCCAACACCATTCTATCCCCCAATCTCTACCCTTCCTCGACTCCATCTATCCCCAATCACTCCTCTCCTCTCCTCTCCATTTCTCCATTGCACCCTTCTATCCCAAAAGACTCTCCTTCCTCCTCTCCAACTATCCCAAAACCATTCTGTCCCCAATCTCTCTTCTTCTTCCTCTCCATCTCTACCCAACGCCATTCTATCCCCAGTCACTCCCTCCTCTCTATATTCCCAACACCACTCTACCACCAATCACTCCCTGTTTTCCATCTTTCCAAACACCATTCAATACCCAATCTCTCTACCTCCTCCTCTCCATCTCGCCCCAACACCATTCTATTCCCAATCACACCCTCCTCTCCATCTCTCCCCATCACCATTCTATCCCCAATCTCCACTTCCTCCTCTCCATTTCCCCAACACACTTTCATCCCCCAAACTCTCCCCTTCCTTCTCTCAATTTCTCCACAACACCATTATATCCCCAATCACTCACTCCTATCGAAACCCAACACCATTCTATCGCCAATCACGCCCTCCTCTCCATCTCTCCCCAACACCATTCTATTCCCAATCACACCCTCCTCTCCATCTCTCCCCAACACCATTCTATCCCCAATTTCTCACTCCCTCCTCTCTATCTCCCCAACTCCACTGTACCACCAATCACTCCTTGTTTTCCATCTTTCCCAACACCATTCAATACCCAGTCTCTCTACTTCCTCCGCTCAATCTTTCACCCAACACCATTCTATCGCCAAATCTTTCCCCTTCCTCCTCTCCATCTCTCCACAACACCATTCTATCCCCAATCTATCCCCTTCCTCCTCTCCATCTCTCCCCAACAACATTCTATCCCCAATCACACTTTCCTTCCCATCATTCCCCAGCACCGTTCTATCCCCAATCACTCCCTGCTCTACATCTCTCCCCAACACAATTCTATCCCCGGATCTCTCCCATTCCTGCTCTCCATTTCACCCCAACACAATTCTATCCCTAATCTCTCCCCATTCTCCTCTCCATCACTCCCCAACACCATTATATCCCCAATCACTCACTCCTATCAATACCCAAAACCATTCTATCGTCAATCATGCCCTCCTATCAATCTCTCGCCAAAACCATTCTGTCCACAATCTCTCCCCTTCCTCCTCTCCATCTTTCCACAACAACATTCTATTCCCAATCACACCCTCCTCTCAATCTCTCCCCAACACCATTCAATCACCAAATCTCTACCCTTCCTCCTCTCCATCTCTTCTCCAACAACATTGTATCCCCAATCTCTACCCTTCCTCGACTCCATCTATCCCCAATCACTCCTCTCCTCTCCATTTCTCCATAGCACCGTTCTATCCCAAATGACTCTCCTTCCTCCTCTCCAACTATCCCAAAACCATTCTATCCCCAATCTCTCCCCTTCCTCCTCTCCATCTCTACGCAACACCATTCTATTCTCAGTCCCTCCCTCCTCTCTATCTCCGCAACACCATTCTATCACCAATCACTCCCTGTTTTCAATCTTTCCCAACACAATTCTATCCCAATCTCTCTCTCCATCTCTCCACATCAACATTCTATCCCCAATCTCTCCCATTCCTCCTCTCCATCTTTCCCCCAACACACTTCTATCCCCCAAACTCTCCCCTTCCTTCACTCTGTTTCTCCCCAACACCATTCTATCACCAATCACTCCCCTTCCTCCTCTCAATCTTTCACCCAACACCATTCTATCGCCAAATCTCTCCATTTCCTCCTCTCCATCTCTCCCCAAAACCATTCTATTCCCAATCACTCCCACCCCTCCATCTTTCCACAAAAGCATTATATCCCCAATCATTCCCTCCTCACTCTCTTTAACAACAAAACCATTCTATCCCCAATCGCTCCCTCTTCTCCATCTCTCCCCAACACTATTCTATCCCAATCTCTCTCTCCATCTCTCCACATCACCATTCTATCCACAATCACTCCCTCTTCTCCATCTCTCCCCAACACCATTCTATCCCAACATCTCTCTCCATCTCTCCACATCACCATTCTATCCCCAATCTCTCCCCTTCCTCCTCACCATCTTTCCCCAACACATTTCTACCCCAATCACTCCCCTCCTCTCCATCTCCCCAAAACACCATTCTATCCACAGTCACACCCTACCTTCCCTCGCCCAACACCATTCTATCCTCAATCACTCACTCCTATCCATCCCTCCCCAAAACCATTCAATCCCCAATCACTCCTGTTCCTGCTCTCAATCTTTCACCCAACACCATTCTATCCCCAATCTCTCCCCTTCCTCCTCTCCATCTCTCCAGAACAGCATCTATCTCCAATCACTCCATCCTCTCCTTCTCTCTACAACACAATTCTATACCCAATCACACCGTCCTCCTCTTTACCTCTCCAACACCATTATATACCCAATCAGTCCCTCCTCTCCAACGGTCCCCAACACCATTCAATCACCAATCACTCACTTCTCTCCATCTCTCCCCAACAAACTTCTATCACCAATCACTCCCTGTTTTCTATCTTTCCCAACACCATTCAATCCCCAATCCCTCCCGTTCCTCCTCTCAAACTTTCACACAACACCATTTTATCGGCAAATCTCTCCCATTCCTCCTCTCCATCTCTCCCTAAAAGCATTCTATCCCCAATCACACCATTCGCCCCATCTTTCCTCCAACACCATTCTATCCCCAAGCACTCCCTCCTGTCCATTTTTCCCTCAACAACATTCCATCCCCATGCACTCCCTCCTCTCCATCTTTCACCCAACACCATTCTATCCTCAATCATTCCCTCATCTCCATCTCTCCACAACATCATTCTTTCCCAATCTCTCTCTCCATCTCTCCATATCACCATTCTATCCCCAATCTCTCCCCTTCCTCCTCTCCATTTCTCCCCAACACCATTCTATCCCCCAATCTCTCCGCTTCCTCCTCTCAATCCAAAACACCATTCTGTCCCCCAATCACTCCCGTCCTCTTCTCCAGCTCTCGAAGCACGCCCACCTTTCCATCTCTTCTCAACACCATACAATCCCAAATCTCTCTCCTACATCCTCACCATCTCTCCTCAACAGCATTCTATCCCCAATGACTCCCTTCTCTCCATCTGTCCCCAACACTATTTAATCCCCAAACATTCCCCTCCCCTCCATCTCTCCCAAACACAATTCTATCCCTATTCACTCCCCTCTGTTCCATCTCTCCCTAAAACCATTCTATCCCCAATCACTCCCCTTCCTCCTCTCCATCTCTCCCAAACACAATTCTAAACCCCAATCTCTCACCGTCCTACTCTCCATCTCTCCTCAACTCCATTCTATCCCCCAATCACTCCCCTTCCTGCTCGTCATCTCACTACAACACTATTCTATCTCCAATCACACCCTCCTCTCCATCTCACCCCAACACCATTCTATTCCCAATCACACCCTCCTCTCCATCTCTCCCCAACACCATTCTATTCCCAATCACACCCTCCTCTCCATCTCTCCCCAACACCATTCTATTCCCAATCACACCCTCCTCTCCATCTCTCCCCAACACCATTCTATCCCCAATCTCTCCACTTCTTCCTCTCCATCTCTACCCAACACCATTCTATCCCCAGTGACACCCTCCTCTCTATATTCCCAACACCACTCTACCACCAATCACTCCCTGTTTTCCATCTTTCCAAACACCATTCAATACCCAATCTCTCTACCTCCTCCTCTCAATCTTTCACCCAACACCATTCAGTCCCCCAATCTCTCCCCTTCCTCCTCTCCATTCCCCCAACACACTTCCATCCCCCAAACTCTTCCCTTCCTTCTCTCAATTTCTCCCCAGCATCATTATATCCCCAATTACTCACTCCTATCAATCCCCAACACCATTCTATCGCCAATCACGCCCTCCTCTCCATCTCTCCCCAACACCATTCTATCCCCAATCTCTCCCCTTCCTCCTCTCCATTTCTCCCCAACACCATTCTATCCCCCAATCTCTCCGCTTCCTCCTCTCAATCCAAAACACCATTCTGTCCCCCAATCACTCCCGTCCTCTTCTCCAGCTCTCGAAGCACGCCCACCTTTCCATCTCTTCTCAACACCATACAATCCCAAATCTCTCTCCTACATCCTCACCATCTCTCCTCAACAGCATTCTATCCCCAATGACTCCCTTCTCTCCATCTGTCCCCAACACTATTTAATCCCCAAACATTCCCCTCCCCTCCATCTCTCCCAAACACAATTCTATCCCTATTCACTCCCCTCTGTTCCCTCTCCCCAAAACCATTCTATCCCCAATCACTCCCCTTCCTCCTCTCCATCTCTCCCAAACACAATTCTAAACCCCAATCTCTCACCGTCCTACTCTCCATCTCTCCTCAACTCCATTCTATCCCCCAATCACTCCCCTTCCTGCTCGTCATCTCACTACAACACTATTCTATCTCCAATCACTCCCTCCTCTCCATCTCTCCCCAACACCTATTCCCAATCACACCCTCCTCTCCATCTCTCCCCAACACCATTCTATTCCCAATCACACCCTCCTCTCCATCTCTCCCCAACACCATTCTATTCCCAATCACACCCTCCTCTCCATCTCTCCCCAACACCATTCTATTTCCAATCACACACTCATCTCCATCTCTCCCCAACACCATTCTATTCCCAATCACACCCTCCTCTCCATCTCTCCCCAACACAAATGTATCTCCAATGCCTCCCCGTCCTCCTCCCCATCTCTCCCCACCATTCTATCACCAAATCTCTATCCTTCCTCCACTCCATCTCTCCCCAACACCATTCTATCCCCAATCTCTCCCTCCTCTCACTCTGACCAATACCATTCTATCACCAATCACTCAACTCCTCTCAATCTCTCCCCAAAACCATTCAATCCCCAATCACTATCCCTCTGCTCCATCTCTCCCCAACACCATTTTTTCCCAATCTCTCTCTTTCCATCTAACATCACCATTCTATCCTCAATCTCTCCCCTTCCTCCTCTCCATTTTTCCCCCAACAACCTACTATGCCCCAAACTCACCCCTTCCTTCCCTCAATTTCTCCCCAACAACATTCTATTCCCAATCACTCCCCGTACTCCTCTCCATCGCTCCCCGACACCATTCTATCTCCAATCACTCTTTCCTCTCCATCTCTCCTCAACAGCATTCTATCCTCAATCTCTCCCATAACTCCTCTCCATATCTCCCCAACACCATTCTATCCCCCAATCTCTACCCTTCCTCGACTCCATCTATCCCCAATCACTCCTCTCCTCTCCTCTCCATTTCTCCATTGCACCCTTCTATCCCAAAAGACTCTCCTTCCTCCTCTCCAACTATCCCAAAACCATTCTGTCCCCAATCTCTCTTCTTCTTCCTCTCCATCTCTACCCAACGCCATTCTATCCCCAGTCACTCCCTCCTCTCTATATTCCCAACACCACTCTACCACCAATCACTCCCTGTTTTCCATCTTTTCAAACACCATTCAATACCCAATCTCTCTACCTCCTCCTCTCCATCTCTCCCCAACACCATTCTATTCCCAATCACACCCTCCTCTCCATCTCTCCCCATCACCATTCTATCCCCAATCTCCACTTCCTCCTCTCCATTTCCCCAACACACTTTCATCCCCCAAACTCTCCCCTTCCTTCTCTCAATTTCTCCACAACACCATTATATCCCTAATCACTCACTCCTATCGAAACCCAACACCATTCTATCGCCAATCACACCCTCCTCTCCATCTCTCCCCAACACCATTCTATTCCCAATCACACCCTCCTCTCCATCTCTCCCCAACACCATTCTATCCCCAATTTCTCACTCCCTCCTCTCTATCTCCCCAACTCCACTGTACCACCAATCACTCCTTGTTTTCCATCTTTCCCAACACCATTCAATACCCAGTCTCTCTACTTCCTCCGCTCAATCTTTCACCCAACACCATTCTATCGCCAAATCTTTCCCCTTCCTCCTCTCCATCTCTCCACAACACCATTCTATCCCCAATCTATCCCCTTCCTCCTCTCCATCACTCCCCAACAACATTCTATCCCCAATCACACTTTCCTTCCCATCATTCCCCAGCACCGTTCTATCCCCAATCACTCCCTGCTCTACATCTCTCCCCAACACAATTCTATCCCCGGATCTCTCCCATTCCTGCTCTCCATTTCACCCCAACACAATTCTATCCCTAATCTCTCCCCATTCTCCTCTCCATCACTCCCCAACACCATTATATCCCCAATCACTCACTCCTATCAATACCCAAAACCATTCTATCGTCAATCATGCCCTCCTATCAATCTCTCGCCAAAACCATTCTGTCCACAATCTCTCCCCTTCCTCCTCTCCATCTTTCCACAACAACATTCTATTCCCAATCACACCCTCCTCTCAATCTCTCCCCAACACCATTCAATCACCAAATCTCTACCCTTCCTCCTCTCCATCTCTTCTCCAACAACATTGTATCCCCAATCTCTACCCTTCCTCGACTCCATCTATCCCCAATCACTCCTCTCCTCTCCATTTCTCCATAGCACCGTTCTATCCCAAATGACTCTCCTTCCTCCTCTCCAACTATCCCAAAACCATTCTATCCCCAATCTCTCCCCTTCCTCCTCTCCATCTCTACGCAACACCATTCTATTCTCAGTCCCTCCCTCCTCTCTATCTCCGCAACACCATTCTATCACCAATCACTCCCTGTTTTCAATCTTTCCCAACACAATTCTATCCCAATCTCTCTCTCCATCTCTCCACATCAACATTCTATCCCCAATCTCTCCCATTCCTCCTCTCCATCTTTCCCCCAACACACTTCTATCCCCCAAACTCTCCCCTTCCTTCACTCTGTTTCTCCCCAACACCATTCTATCACCAATCACTCCCCTTCCTCCTCTCAATCTTTCACCCAACACCATTCTATCGCCAAATCTCTCCATTTCCTCCTCTCCATCTCTCCCCAAAACCATTCTATTCCCAATCACTCCCACCCCTCCATCTTTCCACAAAAGCATTATATCCCCAATCATTCCCTCCTCACTCTCTTTAACAACAAAACCATTCTATCCCCAATCGCTCCCTCTTCTCCATCTCTCCCCAACACTATTCTATCCCAATCTCTCTCTCCATCTCTCCACATCACCATTCTATCCCCAATCGCTCCCTCTTCTCCATCTCTCCCCAACACTATTCTATCCCAATCTCTCTCTCCATCTCTCCACATCACCATTCTATCCACAATCACTCCCTCTTCTCCATCTCTCCCCAACACCATTCTATCCCAACATCTCTCTCCATCTCTCCACATCACCATTCTATCCCCAATCTCTCCCCTTCCTCCTCACCATCTTTCCCCAACACATTTCTACCCCAATCACTCCCCTCCTCTCCATCTCCCCAAAACACCATTCTATCCACAGTCACACCCTACCTTCCCTCGCCCAACACCATTCTATCCTCAATCACTCACTCCTATCCATCCCTCCCCAAAACCATTCAATCCCCAATCACTCCTGTTCCTGCTCTCAATCTTTCACCCAACACCATTCTATCCCCAATCTCTCCCCTTCCTCCTCTCCATCTCTCCAGAACAGCATCTATCTCCAATCACTCCATCCTCTCCTTCTCTCTACAACACAATTCTATACCCAATCACACCGTCCTCCTCTTTACCTCTCCAACACCATTATATACCCAATCAGTCCCTCCTCTCCAACGGTCCCCAACACCATTCAATCACCAATCACTCACTTCTCTCCATCTCTCCCCAACAAACTTCTATCACCAATCACTCCCTGTTTTCTATCTTTCCCAACACCATTCAATCCCCAATCCCTCCCGTTCCTCCTCTCAATCTTTCACACAACACCATTTTATCGGCAAATCTCTCCCATTCCTCCTCTCCATCTCTCCCTAACAGCATTCTATCCCCAATCACACCATCCGCCCCATCTTTCCTCCAACACCATTCTATCCCCAAGCACTCCCTCCTGTCCATTTTTCCCTCAACAACATTCCATCCCCATGCACTCCCTCCTCTCCATCTTTCACCCAACACCATTCTATCCTCAATCATTCCCTCCTCTCCATCTCTCCACAACATCATTCTTTCCCAATCTCTCTCTCCATCTCTCCACATCACCATTCTATCCCCAATCTCTCCCCTTCCTCCTCTCCATCTTTTACCCAACACCCTACTAACCCCCAAACTATCCCCTTCCTTCTCTCAATTTCGCCCCAATCACTCACTCCTATCAATACCCAAAACCATTCTATCGTCAATCATGCCCTCCTATCAATCTCTCGCCAAAACCATTCTGTCCACAATCTCTCCCCTTCCTCCTCTCCATCTTTCCACAACAACATTCTATTCCCAATCACACCCTCCTCTCAATCTCTCCCCAACACCATTCAATCACCAAATCTCTACCCTTCCTCCTCTCCATCTCTTCTCCAACAACATTGTATCCCCAATCTCTCTCTCTCCATCTCGCCCCAACACCATACAGTCCCCCAACATCTAAGCTTGCTCCTCCCCATTTCTCCCCAAAATAATTCTCCAATAATCTCCAATAACTCCCTCATCTCCATAACTCCCCAACACCATTATATCCCCAATCACTCCCCTTCCTACTCTCCATCTCTTCCCAACACCATTCCGTCTACCAATCACTCCCCGTACCCCTCTCCATCTCTCTCCAACACAATTCTATCTCCAATCACTCTCTCCTCTCCATCTCTCTACAACACAATTCTATACCCATCACACCCTCCTCCTCGTTATCTCTCCAACACCATTATATCCCCAATCAGTCCCTCCTCTCCAACTGTCCCCAACACCATTCAATCACCAATCACTCCCTTCTCTCCATCTCTCCTCAACACTATTCTAACCCCAATCTCTCCACTTCCTCCACTCCATCTCTACCCAACACAATTCTATTCCCAGTCACTCCCTCCTCTCTATCTCCCCAATAAATTTCTATCACCAATCACTCCCTGTTTTCCATCTTTCCCAACACCGTTCAATCCCCAATCTCTCCCATTCCTCCTCTCCATCTCTCCCCAACAACATTTTATTCCCAATCACTCCCAACCCTCCAACGTTCCACAACAGCATTCTATCCCCAATCACACCATCCTCCCCATTTTTCCTCCAACACCATTCTATCCCCAAGCACTCCCTCCTCTCCATTTTCCCTCAACAACATTCCATCCCCAAGCACTCCCTCCTCTGCATCTTTCACCCAACATCATTCTATACTCAATCATTCCCTCCTCTCCATCTCTCCACAACACCATTCTTTCCCAGTCTCTCTCCATCTCAACATCACCATTCTATCCCCAATCTCTCCCCTTCCTCCTCTCCATCTCGCCCCAACACCATACTATTCCACAAAATTTACGCTTCCTACTCCCAATTTCTCCCCAAAGTAATTCTATCTCCAATAACTCCCTCATCTCCATATCTCCCCAACACCATTATATCACCAATCACTCCCCTTCCTGCTCTCCATCTCTTCAAAACACCATTCTATCCCCCAATCTCTCCCATTCCTCCTCTCAATCTCTCCACAACACCATTCTGTCCACCAATCACTCCCCGTACTCCTCTCCATCTCTCTCCAAAACAATTCTATCTCCAATCACTCTCTCCTCTCCATCTCTCCTCAACAGCATTCTATCCTCAATCTCTCCCATAACTCCTCTCCATATCTCCCCAACACCATTCTATCCCCCAATCTCTACCCTTCCTCGACTCCATCTATCCCCAATCACTCCTCTCTTCTCCATTTCTCCATAGCACCGTTCTATCCCAAATGACTCTCCTTCCTCCTCTCCAGCTATCCCAAAACCACTCTATCCCCAATCTCTCCCCTTCCTCCTCTCCATCTCTACGCAACACCATTCTATTCCCAGTCCCTCCCTACTCTATCTCCGCAACACCATTCTGTCACCAATCACTCCCTGTTTTCCATTTTTCCCAACACCATTCTATCCCCAAGCACTCCCTCCTCTCCATCTCTCCCCAACAATTCTATCCCAATCTCTCTCTCCATCTCTCCACATCAACATTCAATCCCCAATCTCTCCCATTCTTCCTCTCCATCTTTCCCCAACACACTTCTATCCACCCTTCCTTCACTCTGTTTCTCCACAACACCATTCTATCCCCAATCACTCACTCCTGTCAATCTATCCCCAGCAGCTTTCTATCGCCAATCACGCCCTTCTCTCAATCTCTCGCCAAGAGCATTCTATTCCCAATCACACCCTCCTCCTCTTTATCTCGCCAACACCATGATATCCCCAATCAGTCCCTCATCTCCAACTGTCCCCAACACCATTCAATCACTAATCACTCCCTTCTCTCCATCTCTCCCAACACCATTCTATCCCCAATCTCTACCCTTCCTACTCTCATCACTCCCCAAAACCATTCAATCCCCCAATCTCTACCCTTCATCCTCTAAATCTCTCCACAACGCCATTCCGTCCCCCAATCACTCCTCGTTCTCCTCTCCATCACTCCCCAACACAATTCTATCTCCAATAACTCCCTCCTCTACATCTCTCCACAACACCATTCTATCTCAATCTCTCCCATAACTCATCTCCATATCTCCCCGACACCTTTCTAACCCCCAATCTCTCTCCTTCCTCCTCCCCATCTCTACGCAACACCATTCCATTCCGAGTTACTCCCTCCTCTCTATCTCCCCAACACCATTCTATCACCAATCACTCCCCTTCCTCCTCTCAATCTTTCACCCAACATTCTATCGCCAAATCTCTCCCCTTCCTCCTTTCCATCTCCCCCGAACAGCATCTATCCCCAATCACTCCATCCTCTCCATCTCTCTACAACACAATTCTATACCCATCACACCCTCCTCCTCGTTATCTCTCCAACACCATTATATCCCCAATCAGTCCCTCCTCTCCAACCGTCCCAAACACCATTCAATCACCAATCACTCCCGTTCCTCCTCTCAATCCTTCACACAACACCATTTTATCGGCAAATCTCTCCCATTCCTCCTCTCCATCTCTCCCCAACAACATTCTATTCCCAATCACACCCACCACTCCAACTTTCCACAACAGCATTCTATCCCCAATCACACCATCCGCCCCATTTTTCCTCCAACACCATTCAATCCCCAAGCACACCCTCCTCTCCATTTTCCCTCAACAACTTTCCATCACCAAGCACTCCCTCCTCTCCAACTTTCACCAACACCATTCTATCCTCAATCATTCCCTCCTCTCCATCTCTCAACATCACCATTCTATCCCCAATCTCTCCCCTTCCTCCTCTCCATCTTTCCCCCAACACCCTACTATCCCCCAAAATCTACCCTTCCTTCTCTCAATTTCCCCCAACAACATTCTATTCCCAATCACACCCACCTCTTCATCTCTCCCCAACACCAGTTTATCACCAATCTCTCCCGTTCCTCCACTCCATCTCTCCCCAACACCATTCAATCACCAAATCACTACCCTTCCTCCTCTCCATCTCTTCTCCAACAACATTGTATCCCCAATCTCTCTCTCTCTCCATCTCGCCCCAACACCATACAATCCCCCAAAATCTACGCTTCCTCCTCCCCATTTCTCCCCAAAATAATTCTATCTCCAATAACTCCCTCCTCCCCATCTCTCCCCAACACAATTCTATCCCAATCTCTCTCTCTCCATCTCTCCACATCAACATTCTATCCCCAATCTCTCACATTCCTCCTCTCCATCTTTCCCCCAACACACTTCTATCCACCAAAATCTCCCCTTCCTTCACTCTGTTTCTCCCCAACACCATTCTATCCCCAATCACTCACACCTGTCAATCTATCCCCAGCGCCTTTCTATCGCCAATCACGCCCTCCTCTCAATCTCTCGCCAACACCATTCTATTCCCAATCACACCCTCCTCCTCTTTATCTCGCCAACACCATGATATCCCCAAGCAGTCCCTCATCTCCAACTGTCCCCAACACCATTCAATCACTAATCACTCCCTTCTCTCCATCTCTCCCAACACCATTCTATCCCCAATCTCTACCCTTCCTACTCTCATCACTCCCCAAAACCATTCAATCCCCCAATCTCTACCCTTCATCCTCTAAATCTCTCCACAACTCCATTCCTTCCCCCAATCACTCCTCGTTCTCCTCTCCATCACTCCCCAACACAATTCTATCTCCAATCACTCCCTCCTCTACATCTCTCCACAACACCATTCTATCCCATTCTCTCCCATAATTCATCTCCATATCTCCCCGACACCTTTCTATCCCCCAATCTATCCCCTTCCTCTTCCCCATCTCTACGCAACACCATTCCATTCCGAGTTACTCCCTCCTCTCTATCCCATCTCTCCCCTTCCTCCTCTCCATCTTTCCCCCAACACATTTCTACCCCAATCACTCCCCTCCTCTCCATCTCCCCAAAACACCATTCTATCCACAGTCACACCCTACCTTCCCTCGCCCAACACCATTCTATCCTCAATCACTCACTCCTATCCATCCCTCCCCAAAACCAATCAATCCCCAATCACTCCTGTTCCTGCTCTCAATCTTTCACCCAACACCATTCTATCCCCAATCTCTCCCCTTCCTCCTCTCCATCTCCCCAGAACAGCATCTATCCCCAGTCACTCCATCCTCTCCTTCTCTCTACAACACAATTCTATACCCAATCACACCGTCCTCCTCTTTACCTCTCCAACACCATATCCCCAATCAGTCTCTCCTCTCCAACTGTCCCCAACACCATTCAATCACCAATCACTCCCTTCTCTCCATCTCTCCCCAACACCATTCTATCCCAATCACTCCCCTTCCTCCACTCCATCTCTACCCAACACAAATCTATTTCCCGTCACTCCCTCCTCTCTATCTCCCCAACAAACTTCTATCACCAGGCACTCACTGTCTTCCATCTTTCCCAACACCATTCAATCCCCAATCTCTCTCGTTCCTCCTCTCAATCTTTCACACAACACTATTTTATCGGCAAATCTCTCCCATTCCTCCTCTCCATATCTCCCTAACAACATTCTATTCCCAATCACTTCCACCGCTCCAGCTTTCCACAACAGCATTCTATCCCCAATCACCCCATCCGCCCCATCTTTCCTCCAACACCATTCTACCCCCAAGCACTCCCTCCTGTCCATTTTTCCCTCAACAACATTCCATCCCCAAGCACTCCCTCCTCCATCTTTCACCCAACACCATTCTATCCTCAATCATTCCCTCCTCTCCATCTCTCCGCAACACTATTCTTTCCCAATCTCTCTCTCCATCTCTCCACATCACCATTCTATCCCCAATCTCTCCCCTTCCTCCTCTCCGTCTTTCCCCCAACACCCTACTATCCCCCAAACTATCCCCTTCCTTCTCTCAATTTCGCCCCAATCACTCACTCCTATCAATACCCAAAACCATTCTATCGTCAATCATGCCCTCCTCTCAATCTCTCGCCAAAACCATTCTGTCCACAATCTCTCCCCTTCCTCCTCTCCATCTTTCCACAACATTCTATTCCCTAATCACACCCTCCTCTCAATCTCTCCCCAACACCATTCAATCACCAAATCTCTACCCTTCCTCCTCTCCCTCTTCTCCAACAACATTGTATCCCCAATCTCTACCCTTCCTCGACTCCATCTATCCCCAATCACTCCTCTCCTCTCCATTTCTCCATAGCACCGTTCTATCCCAAATGACTCTCCTTCCTCCTCTCCAACTATCCCAAAACCATTCTATCCCCAATCTCTCCCCTTCCTCCTCTCCATCTCTACGCAACACCATTCTATTTTCAGTCCTTCCCTCCTCTATCTCCGCAACACCATTCTATCACCAATCACTCCCTGTTTTCTATTTTTCCCAACACCATTCTATCCCCAAGCACTCCCTCCTCTCCATCTCTACGCAACACCATTCTATTCCCAGTCCCCCCCCCCCTCCTCTCTATCTCCGCAACACCATTCTATCACCAATCACTCCCTCGTCTCCATCTCTCCCCAACACAATTCTATCCCCAATCTCTCTCTCCATCTCTCCACATCACCATTCTATCCCCAATCACTCCCTCTTCTCCATCTCTCCCCAACACCATTCTATCCCAATCTCTCTCACCATCTCACAACACCATTCTATCCCCAATCTCTCCCCTTCCTCCTCACCATCTTTCCCCCAACACATTTATACCCCAATCACTCCCCTCCTCTCCATCTCCCCAAAACACCATTCTATCCACAGTCACACCCTACCTTCCCTCGCCCACCATTCTATCCTCAATCACTCACTCCTATCCATCCCTCCCCCAAACCATTCATTCCCCAATCACTCCTGTTCCTGCTCTCAATCTTTCACCCAACACCATTCTATCCCCAATCCCTCCCCTTCCTCCTCTCCATCTTCCCAGAACATCATCTATCTCCAATCACTCCATCCTCTTCTTCTCTCTACAACACAATTCTATACCCAATCACACCGTCCAACTCTTTACCTCTCCAACACCATTATATCCCCAATCAGTCCCTCCTCTCCAACTGTCCCCAAAACCATTCAATCACCAATCACTCCCTTCTCTCCATATCTCCACAACACCATTCTATCCCAATCACTCCCCTTCCTCCACTCCACCTCTACCCAACACAAATCTATTCCCCGTCACTCCCTCCTCTCTATCTCCCCAACAAACTTCTATCACCAGTCACTCCCTGTTTTCCATCTTTCCCAACACCAATCAATCCCCAATCTCTCCCGTACCTCCTCTCAATCTTTCACACACCATTTTATCGCAAATCTCTCCCATTCCTCCTCTCCATCTCTCCCTAACAACATTCTATTCCCAATCACTCCCACCCCTCCAGCTTTCCACAACAACATTCTATCCCCAATCACACCATCCACCCCATCTTTCCTCCAACACCATTCTATCCCCAAGCACTCCCTCCTGTCCATTTTTCCCTCAACACCATTCTATCTTCAATCATTCCCTCCTCTCCATCTCTCCACAACAGCATTCTTTCCCAATCTCTCTCTCTCCATCTCTCCATATCACCATCCTATCCCCACTCTCTCCCCTTCCTCCTCTCCATCTTTCCCCCAACACCCTACTATCCCCCAAACTATCCCCTTCCTTCTCTCAATTTCTCTCCAACACCACTCTATCCCCAATGACTCACTCCTATCAATACCCAACACAATTCTATCGCCAATCACGCCCTCCTCTTAATCTCTCGCCAACACCATTCTATTCCCAATCACACCCTCCTCTCCATCTCTACTGAACACAAATTTATCTCCTATCTCTCCCCTTCCTCCACTCCCTATCCCCAACACCATGCTATCCCCAATCACACCCCTCCTCTCCATCGCTCCATAACACCATTCTATCCCAAATCACTCCATCCTCTCCCTCTCCCCAACACCATTCCATCCCCAATCTCTCCCCTTCCTCCTCTCCATCTTTCCGCAAATCCATTCTATCCCAAAGCACTCCCTCCTCTCCAACTCTCCCCAACATAATTTTATCCCCAAACTCTCTCGCTCTTTCCATCTCCCTCCAACACCATTATATCCCCAACCAGTCCCTCCTCTCCAACTGTCCCCAACACCATTCAATCACCAATCAATCCCTTCTCTCCATCTCTCCCAACTCTATTCAATCACCAATCACTCCCTGTTTTCCATTTTTCCCAACACCATTCAATCTCCAATCTCTCCCCTTCGTCCTCTGAATCTTTCACCCAACAACATTCTATCGCCAAATCTCTCCCCTTCCTCCTCTACATCTCTCACGAACACCATTCTATTCCCAATCTGTCCCACCCCTCCATCTTTCCGCAACAGCATTCTATTCCCAAACACGCCCTCCGCTCCATTTTTCGCCCAACACCATTCTATCCCTAAGCACTCCATCTTTCCCCAAACAACATTCTATGCCCAATCATTCCGTCCTCACTATCTTTCCCACAACACCATTCTATCCCCAATCACTCCCTCCTCTCCACCTCTCCACATCACCATTCTATCCCCAATTTCTCCCCTTCCTCGTCTCCATCTTTCCCCCAACACCCTTCTAGCCGCCAAACTCTCCCCTTCCTTCACTCAGTTTCTACCCAACACCATTCTATCCCCAATCACTCACTCCTGTCAACCTATCCCCAACACCATTCTATCGCCAATCACGCCCTCTTCTCATTTTCTCGCCACCACCTTTCTATCCACAATCTCTCCCCTTCCTCCGCTCCATCTCTCCCTAACACCATTCTATTCCCCATCACACCCTCCTCTCCAGTTCTCCCCAACACCAATTTATCACCAATCTCTATCCTTCCTCCTCTCCATCTCTCCTGCAACAACATTGTATCCCCAATCTCTCTCCCTCCATCTCTCCGCAAACCCATACAATTCCCCAAAATCTCCCCTTCCCCCTCAACATTTCTCCCCAAAAAATTTCCATCTCCAATCACACTGTCCTCTCCCTCTCCCCAACACCATTCTATCCCCAATCTCTGCCCTTCCTCCTCTCAAACATTCCCCAAAACCATTCTATTCCCAAGCACTCCCTCCTCTCCATCTCTCGACAACATCATTCTATTCCCAATCACACCCTCCTCTCCAGCCCTCCCCAACAACAATTTATCACCAATCACTTCCCGTCCTCCTCTCCATCTCTCCCCAAAACAATTCTATCTCCAATCACTCCCCCCTCTCCATCTCTCCTCAACACCATTCTATCACAATCACTCCCGTAACTCCACTCCATAACTCCCCAACACTATTCTATCCCCGAATCTCTCCCCTTCCTCCTCTCAACCTCTCCACAACACCATTCTGCCCCCCAATCACTCCCGTCGCCCTCATATCTCCCCAACATAATACTATCCACAATCATTTCCTCCTCTACTTCCCCCAAAACCTATCTATCACCAATCACTCCCCCCTCTCTAACTCTCCCCAACAACATTCTATACCCAATCTCTCACATTCCCCCTCTCCATCTGTCCCCAACACCATTCTATCCGCAATCACACCCTCCTCTCCATCTCTTCCCAACGCCATTCTATTCCCAATCTCTCCCTCCTCTCCATCTCTCCATAACTCCATTCGATCCCCAATCTCTCCCCTTTCTCCTCCCCATCTTTCCCCAAAACCATTTTATCCCCAGGCACTCCCTCCTCTCCATCTCTCGCCTTCACCATTCCATCTCAATCTCTCCCCTTCCTCCTCTCCAACTCTCCCCAACACAATGTTATCCACAAACTCTCTCGCTCTTTCCATCGCTCTTCAACACCATTATATCCCCAATCAGTCCCTCCTCTCCAACTGTCCCCAACACCATTCAATCACCAATCACTCCCTTCTCTCCATCTCTCCCCAACACCATTCTATCCCAATCACTCCCCTTCCTCCACTCCATCTCTACCCAACACAAATCTATTCAGCGTCACTCCCTCCTCTCTATCTCCCCAACAAACTTCTATCACCAATCACTCCCTGTTTTCCATCTTTCCCAACACCATTCAATCCCCAATCTCTCCCGTTCCTCCTCTCAATCTTTCAACCAACACCATTTGATCGGCAAATCTCTCCCATTCCTCCTCTCCATCTCTCCCTAACAACATTCTATTCCCAATCACTCCCACCCCTCCAGCTTTCCACAACAGCATTCTATCCCCAATCACACCATCCGCCCCATCTTTCCTCCAAAACCATTCTATCCCCAAGCACTCCCCCCTGTCCATTTTTCCCTCAACACCATTCTATCTTCAATCATTCTCACCTCTCCATCTCTCCACAACAGCATTCTTTCCCAATCTCTCTCTCTCCATCTCTCCATATCACCATCCTATCCCCAATCTCTCCCCTTCCTCCTCTCCATCTTTCCCCCAACACCCTACTATCGCCCAAACTATCCCCTTCCTTCGCTCAATTTCTCTCCAACACCACTCTATCCCCAATCACTCACTCCTATCAATACCCAACACAATTCTATCGCCAATCACGCCCTCCTCTTAATCTCTCGCCAACACCATTCTATTCCCAATCACACCCTCCTCTCCATCTCTACTGAACACCAATTTATCACCTATCTCTCCCCTTCCTCCACTCCCTATCCCCAACACCATGCTATCCCCAATCACACCCCTCCTCTCCATCTCTCCATAACACCATTCTATCCCAAATCACTCCATCCTCTCCCTTTCCCCAACACCATTCTATCCCCAATCTCTCCCCTTCCTCCTCTCCATCTTTCCGCAAATCCATTCTATCCCAAAGCACTCCCTCCTCTCCAACTCTCCCCAAAATAATTTTATCCCCAAACTCTCTCGCTCTTTCCATCTCCCTCCAACACCATTATATCCCCAACCAGTCCCTCCTCTCCAACTGTCCCCAACACCATTCAATCACCAATCAATCCCTTCTCTCCATCTCTCCCAACACCATTCAATCTCCACTCTCCCCTTCGTCCTCTGAATCTTTCACCCAACAACATTCTGTCGCCAAATCTCTCCCCTTCCTCCTCTACATCTCTCACGAACACCATTCTATTCCCAATCTGTCCCACCCCTCCATCTTTCCGCAACAGCATTCTATTCCCAAACACGCCCTCCGCTCCATTTTTCGCCCAACACCATTCTATCCCTAAGCACTCCATCTTTCCCCCAACGACATTCTATCCCCAATCATTCCGTCCTCGCTATCTTTCCCAACAACACCATTCTATCCCCAATCACTCCCTCCTCTCCACCTCTCCACATCACCATTCTATCCCCAATTTCTCCCCTTCCTCATCTCCATCTTTCCCCCAACACCCTTCTAGCCGCCAAACTCTCCCCTTCCTTCACTCAGTTTCTACCCAACACCATTCTATCCCCAATCACTCACTCCTGTCAATCTATTCCCAACACAATTCTATCGCCAATCACGCCCTCTTCTCAATTTCTCGCCACCACCTTTCTATCCACAATCTCTCCCCTTCCTCCGCTCCATCTCTCCCTAACACCATTCTATTCCCCCACACCCTCCCCTCCAGTTCTCCCCAACACCAATTAATCACCAATCTCTATCCTTCCTCCTCTCCATCTCTCCTGCAACAACATTGTATCCCCAATCTCTCTCCCTCCATCTCTCCGCAAACCCATACAATTCCCCAAAATCTCCCCTTCCCCCTCAACATTTCTCCCCAAAAAATTTCCATCTCCAATCACACTGTCCTCTCCCTCTCCCCAACACCATTCTATCCCCAATCTCTGCCCTTCCTCCTCTCAAACATTCCCCAAAACCATTCTATTCCCAAGCACTCCCTCCTCTCCATCTCTCGACAACACCATTCTATTCCCAGTCACTCCCTCCTCTCTATCTCCCCAACACCATTCTATCACCAATCACTCCCTGTTTTCCATTTTTCCCAACACCATTCAATCCCCAATCTCACCCCTTCCTCCTCTCCATCACTCGCCTACAACATTCTATTCCCAAACATTCCCACCCCTCCATTATTCCCCAACACCATTCTATCCCCAATCACTCACTCCTATCAATCTATCCCCAACACCATTCTATCGCCAATCACGCCCTCCTCTCAATCTCTCGCCAAGACCATTCTATCCACAATATCTCCCCTTCCTCCTCTCCATCTCTCCCCAACACCATTCTATTCCCAATCACACCCTCCTCTCCAGCCCTCCCCAACAACAATTTATCACCAATCACTTCCCGTCCTCTTCTCCATCTCTCCCCAAAACAATTCTATCTCCAATCTCTCCCCGCTCTCCATTTCTCCTCAACACCATTCTATCACAATCACTCCCGTAACTCCTCTCCATAATTTCCCAACACCATTCTATCCCCGAATCTCTACCCTTCCTCCTCTCAACCTCTCCACAACACCATTCTGCCCCCCAATCACTCCCGTCGCCCTCTTCATCTCTCCCCAACATAATACTATCCACAATCATTTCCTCCTCTCCATCTTTCCCCCAAAACCAATTTATCACCAATCACTCCCACCTCTCTAACTCTCCCCAACAACATTCTATACACAATCTCTCACATTCCTCCTCTCCATCTGTCCCCAACACCATTCTATCCGCAATCTCTCCCCTCCTCTCCATCTCTTCCCAACGCCATTCTATTCCCAATCTCTCCCTCCTCTCCATCTCTCACTACACTATTCTAACCCCAATCGCTACCCTCATCACCATCTCGCCGAACCACCGTTCTATCCACAATCACTCCCTCCTCTCCATCTTTCCACCAACACCATTCTATCCGCAATCTCTCCCATAAATCCTCCCCATATCTCCCCAAAACCATTCTATCCCCCAATCTCTCCTCTTCCTCCACTCCATCTATCCGCAACGGCATTCTATCCCCAATCACTACACTCCTCTCCATCTCTCCATAACACCATTCTATCCCCAATCACTCCCTCCTCTCCCTCTCCCCAACACCATTCTATCCCCAATCTCTCCCCTTTCTCCTCCCCATCTTTCCCCAAAACCATTTTATCCACAGGCACTCCCTCCTCTCCATCTCTCGCCTACACCATTCTATCCCCAATCTCTCCCCTTCCTCCTCTCCAACTCTCCCCAACACAATTTTATCCCCAAACTCTCTCGCTCTTTCCATCTCTCTCCAACACCATTATATCCCCAATCAGTCCCTCCTCTCCATCTGTCCCCAACACCATTCTATTCCCAGTCACTCCCTCCTCTCTATCTCCCCAACACCATTCTAGCACCAATCACTCCCTGATTTCCATTTTTCCCAACACCATTCAATCCCCAATCTCACCCCTTCCTCCTCTCCATCACTCCCCAACACCATTCTATTCCCAATCATTCCCACTCCTCCATCAGTCCGCAACAACATTCTATCCCCAAACACGCCGTCTGCTCCATCTTTCCCCAACACCATTCTATCCCCAATCACTCACTCCTATCAATCTATCCCCAACACCATTCTATCGCCAATCACGCCCTCCTCTCAATCTCTCTCCAAGACCATTCTATCCACAATATCTCACAATATCTCCCCTTCCTCCTCTCCATCCCTCCCCAACACCATTCTATTCCCAATCACACCCTCCTCTCCAACCCTCCCCAACAACAATTTATCACCAATCACTTCCCGTCTTCCTCTCCATCTCTCCCCCAAAAAAATTCTATCTCCAATCTCTCCCCCCTCTCCATCTCTCCTCAACACCATTCTATCACAATCACTCCCGTAAATCCTCCCCAACACCATTCTATCCCCGAATCTCTCCCCTTCCTCCTCTCAACCTCTCCACAACACCATTCAGTCCCCAATCACTCCCGTCGCCCTCATCTCTCCCCAACATAATACTATCCACAATCATTTCCTCCTCTACATCTTTCCCCCAAAACCTATCTATCACCAATCACTCCCCCCTCTCTAACTCTCCCCAACAACATTCTATACCCAATCTCTCACATTCCCCCTCTCCATCTGTCCCCAACACCATTCTATCCGCAATCACACCCTCCTCTCCATCTCTTCCCAACGCCATTCTATTCCCAATCTCTCCCTCCTCTCCATCTCTCCCTAAAACCATTCTATCGCGAAACACTCCCTCCTCTCCCTCTCCACTACACTATTCTAACACCAATCGCTACCCTCATCACCATCTCGCCGAACCACCATTCTATCCACAATCACTCCCTCCTCTCACTCGCCCCAGCACCATTCTATCCCAAATCACTCCTATCCATCTCTCCCCAACAGCATTCAATCCCCAATCTCTCCCGTTCCTCCTCTCAATCGTTCACTCAACACAATTCTGACCCCAATCACTCCCTGTCCTCCTCTCCATTTCTCCCCAACACAATTCTATCTCCAATCACACACTCCTCTCCATCTCACCTCAACAGCATTCTATCCGCAATCTCTCCCATAACTCCTCCCCATATCTCCCCAAAACCATTCTATCCCCCAATCTCTCCTTTCCTCCACTCCATCTATCCGCAACACCATTCTATCCCCAGTCACTACACTCCTCTCCATCTCTCCATAACACCATTCTATCCCCAATCACTCCCTCCTCTCCCTCTCCCTCTCCCCAACACCATTCTATCCCCAATCTCTCCCCTTTCTCCTCCCCAACTTTCCCCAAAACCATTTGTCCCCAGGCACTCCCTCCTCTCCATCTCTCGCCTACACCATTCTATCCCCAATCTCTCCCCTTCCTCCTCTCCAGCTCTCCCGAACACAATGTTATCCACAAACTCTTTCGCTCCTTCCATCTCTCTTCAACACCATTATATCCCTAATCAGTCCCTCCTCTCCAACTGTCCCCAACACCATTCAATCACCAATCACTCCCTTCTCTGCATCTCTCCCAACACCATTCTATCTCCAATCACTCCCTCCACTCCGTCTCTCCTCAACAGCATTCTATCCTCAATCTCTCCCATAACTCCTCTTCATATCTCTCCAAAACCATTCTATCCCACAATCTCTCTACTTCCTCCACTCCATCTACACCCAACACCATTCTATCCCCAATCACTCCCTCCTCTCCCTCTCCCCAACACCATTCTATCCCCAATCTCTCCCCTTTCTCCTCCCCATCTTTCCCCAAAACCATTTTATCACCAGGCACTCCCTCCTCACCATCTGTCCCCAACACCATTCTATTCCCGGTCACTCCCTCCTCTCTATCTCCCCAACACCATTCTATCACCAATCACTCCCTGATTTCCATTTTTCCCAACACCATTCAATCCCCAATCTCACTCCTTCCTCCTCTCCATCACTCCCCAACACCATTCTATTCCGAATCATTCGCACTCCTCCATCAGTCCGCAACAACATTCTATCCCCAAACACGCCGTCCGCTCCATCTTTCCCCAACACCATTCTATCCCCAATCTCTCCACTTCCTCCTCTCCATATTTTCCCCAACACCCTTCTATCCACCAATCTCTCCACTTCCTTTACTCAGTTTCTCCGTACACCATTCTATCCCCAATCACTCACTCCTGTCAATCTATCCCCCACCATTCTATCGCCAATCACGCCCTCCTCTCAATCTCTCTCCGACCATTCTATCCACAATATCTCACAATATCTCCCCTTCCTCCTCTCCATCTCTCCCCAACACCATTCTATTCCCAATCACACCCTCCTCTCCAGCCCTCCCCAACAACAATTTATCACCAATCACTTCCCGTCCTCCTCTCCATCTCTCCCCAAAACAATTCTATCTCCAATCACTCCCCCCTCTCCATCTCTCCTCAACACCATTCTATCACAATCACTCCCGTAACTCCTCCCCAACACCATTCTATCCCCGAATCCCTCCCCTTCCTCCTCTCAACCTCTCCACAACACCATTCTGTCCCCCAATCACTCCCGTCGCCCTCATCTCTCCCCAACTTAATACTATCCACAATCATTTCCTCCTCTCCATCTGTCCCCAACACCATTCTATCCGCAATCACTCCCCTCCTCTCCATCTCTTCCCAACGCCATTCTATTCCCAATCTCTCCCTCCTCTCCATCTCTCCCTAAAACCATTCTATCGCGAAACACTCCCTCCTCTCCCTCTCCACTACACTATTCTAACCCCAATCGCTACCCTCATCACCATCTCGCTGAACCACCATTCTATCCACAATCACTCCCTCCTCTCCCTCGCCGCAGCACCATTCTATCCCAAATCACTCCTATCCATCTCTCCCCAACAGCATTCAATCCCCAATCTCTCCCGTTCCTCCTCTCAATCTTTCACTCAACACAATTCTGACCCCAATCACTCCCTGTCCTCCTCTCCATTTCTCCCCAACACTATTCTATCTCCAATCACACACTCCTCTCCATCTCTCCCCAACACCATTCTATCCCAATCTCTCTCTCTCTACATAACCATTCTATCCCCAATCTCTCCCCTTCCTCCCCTCAATCTCTCCCCAGCACCATTCTATTCCCAATCACTCCCAGCCCTCCATCTTTCCACAACAACATTCCATCCCCAAGCACTCCCTCCTGTCAATCTTTCCCATAACACCATTCTATCTCCAATCATTCCCTCACATCCTTCTCTCCCCAACACCATTCTATTCCCAATCACACCCTCCTCTCCATCTCAACCCAACACCAATTTATCACCAATCTCTCCAATTCCTCCTCTCCATCTCTCCTCCAACAACATTGTATCCCCAATCTCTCCCTCTCCATCTCGCCCCAACGCCAGTCTATCACCAAATCTCTATCCTTCCACCTCTCCATCTCTTCTCCAACAGCATTGTATCCCTAATCTCTCTCCCTCCATCTCGCCCCAAACCCATACTATCTCCATCTCTCCCCAACACTATTCTATTCCCTATCACAACCTCCTTTCCCGCTCTCCCCAACACCAATTTATCACCAATCTCTCCACTT
This sequence comes from Hypanus sabinus, assembly GCF_030144855.1. NCBI lineage: Eukaryota > Metazoa > Chordata > Chondrichthyes > Myliobatiformes > Dasyatidae > Hypanus > Hypanus sabinus. The sequence continues at coordinate 433,619 of NW_026781003.1, forward strand.
CCACCTCTCCATGCAACACAACAGCATCTATCAAAAATCACTCCATCCTCCCCCTCTCCACAACATTATACCCAATCTCACCTTCATCCTCTTTATCTCTCCCGCACCATTATATCCCCAATCAGTACCTCATTTCCAACTGTCTCCAACACCATTGAATCACCAATCACTCCCTTCTCTCCATCTCTCCCCAGCACCATTTTATAACCAATCTCTGACCTTACTCCTCTCAATCTTTCACCCAACAGCATTCTATCGCCAAATCTCTCCCCTTCCTCTTCTCCATCTCTACGCAACACCATTCTATTCCCAGTCACTCCCTCCTCTCTATCTCCCCAACACCATTCTATCACCAATCACTCCCCTTCCTCCTCTCAATCTTTCACCCAACACTATTCTATCGCCAAATCTCTCCCCTTCCTCTTCTCCATCTCTACGCAACACCATTCTATTCCCAGTCACTCCCTCCTCTCTATCTCCCCAACACCATTCTACCAATCACTCCCCTTCCTCCTCTCAATCTTTCACCCAACACTATTCTATCGCCAAATCTCTCCCCTTCCTCCTTTCCACCTCTCCCCAACACCATTCTATTCCCAATTACTCCCACCCCTCCATCTTTCCTCAACAGCATTCTATCCCCAATCATTCACTCTTCACTATCTTGCCCAACTGCACCATTCTATCCCCAATCACTCCCTCTTCTCCATCTCTCCCCAACACCATTCTATCCCAATCGCACTCTCTCTACATAACCATTCTATCCCCAATCTCTCCCCTTCCTCCTCTCAATCTCTCCCCAGCACCATTCTATTCCCAATCACTCCCAGCCCTCCATCTTTCCTCAACAGCATTCTATTCCGAATCACGCCCTCCGCTCCATCTTTCCTCCAACACCATTCTATCCCCAAACACTCCCTCCTCTCCATTTGTCCACCATCAACATTCCATCCCCAAGCACTCCCTCCTGTCAATCTTTCCCATAACACCATTCTATCTCCAATCATTCCCTCACATCCTTCTCTCCCCAACACCATTCTATTCCCAATCACACCCTCCTCTCCATCTCAACCCAACACCAATTTATCACCAATCTCTCCAATTCCTCCTCTCCATCTCTCTTCCAACAACATTGTATCCCCAATCTCTCCCTCTCCATCTCGCCCCAACGCCAGACTATCCCCCAAAATCTCCTCTTACTCCTCTCCATATCTCCCCAAAATAATTCTATCTCCAATCACTCCCTCCTCTCCATCTCTCCCCAACAACTTTCAATCACCAAATCTTTATCCTTCCACCTCTCCATCTCTTCTCCAGCAGCATTGTATCCCCAATCTCTCTCCCTCCATCTCGCCCCAAACCCATACTATCGCCCGAAATCTCCCCTTACGCCTCTCCATCTGTCCCCAAAATCATTCTATCCCCAATCACACCCCTTCCTGCTCTCCATCTCTACCAAACTCCATTCTATCCCCCAATCTCTCCCCTTCCTCCTCTCAATCTCTCCACAACAGCATTCTGTCCCCCAATCACTCCCTCCAAACTATCTTTCCCAACAACGACATTCCATCCGCAATCGGTCCCTCCTATCCATGTCTACCCAGCACCATTCTATCCCAATATCTCTCTCCATCTCTCCACATCACCATTCTATCCCCAATCTCACCCCTTCCTCTCTCCGTTTCCCCCAACACTCTTCTATTCCCCAAACTCTCCCCTTCCTTCTCTCAATTTCTCTCCAACACCGCTCTATCCCCAATCACTCACTCCTATCAATACCCAACACCATTCTATCGCCAATCACGCCATCCTCTCAATCTCTCGCCAACACCATTCTGTCCACAAACTCTCCCCTTCCTCATCTCTATCTCTACCCAACAAACATTCTATTCCCAATCACACCTTCCTCTCCATCTCTCCCCAAAACCAATTTATCAGCAATCTCTCCCCTTCCTCCTTTCCATCTCTCCCCAACAGCATTCTATCCCCAATCACTCCATCCTCTCCATCTCTCTACAACACAAATCTATCTCCCAATCACACCCTCCTCCTATTTATCTCTCCAACACCATTATATCCCCAATCAGTCCCTCCTCTCCAACTGTCCCAAACACCATTCAACCACGAATCACTCCCTTCTCTATATCTCTCCTCAACACCATTCTATCCCCAATCTCTCCCCTTCCTCCACTCCATCTCTACCCAACACAATTCTATTCCGTCACTCCCTCCTCTCTATCTCCCCAACAATTTTCTATCACCAATCACTCCCTATTTTCCATCTTTCCCAACACCATTCAATCCCCAATCTCTCCCCTTCCTTCTCTCACTTTACCACAAGACCATCCAATCCACAATCACTCCATCCTCTCCATCTCTCCCCAACACCATTCTATCCCAATCTCTCTCTCGATCTCTCCACATCACCATTCTATCCCAAATCCCTCCCCTTCCTCCTCTCCATCTTTCCCCAACACCATTCTATCCCCAATCACGCCCTCCTCTCAATCTCTCGCCAACACCATTCTGTCCACAATCTCTCCCCTTCCTCATCTCCATCTCTCCCCAACTACATTCTAATCCCAATCACACCCTCCTCTCCATCTCTCCCCAACACCAATTTATCACCAATCCCTCCCCTCCCTCCTCTCCATCTCACCCCAGCACAATTCAATCACCAAATCTCTCTCTTCCTCCTCTCCATCTCTCCTCCAACGACATTGTATCCCCAATCTCTCCCTCCATCTCGCCCCAACACCATACTATCCCCAAAATCTCCCCTTCATCCTCTCCATTTCTCCCCAAAATAATTCTATCTCTAATCACGCCCTCCTTTCCATCTCTCCCCAACACCATTCAATCAGCAAATCTCTATCCTTCCTCCTCTCCATCTCTTCTCCAACAACATTGTATCCTCAATCTCTCTCCCTCCATCCCGCCCCAAACACATACTATCTCCCAAAATCTCCCCTCCCCCTCTCCATTTCTCCCCAAACTAATTCTATCTCCAATCACTCCATCCTCTCCATCTCCCCAAAACCATTCTATCCCCAATCACTCCTCTTCCTACTCTCCATCTCTACCCAACACCATTCTATCCCCCAATCTCTCCCCTTCCTCCACTCCATCTATCCCTAACCCCATTCTATCCCCAATCACTCCCATCCTCTCCATCTCTCCATAATATCAGTCTAACCCCAATCACTCCCTCCTCTCCGTCTCCACAACACCATTCAATCCTCAATCTCTCCCGTTCCTGCTCTCAATCTTTCACCCAAAACTATTTTTTCGCCAAAACTCCACGGTTCCTCCTCTCCATCTCTCCCCAACAACATTCTATCCCCAATCTCTCCCCTTCCTCCTCTCCATCTCTCCCCAACACCATTCTATTCCCAATCACTCCCACCCCTCCATCTTTCCACAACAGCATTCTATTCCCAATCACGCCGTCGGCTCCATCTCACCCAACACCATTCTATCTCCAATCACTCCCCTTCCTGCTCTCCATCTCAGCCCAACACCATTCTATCCCCAAATCACTCCCCGTCCTCCTCTCTATCTCACCCCAACACAATTCAATCACCAAATCTCTCCCTTCCTCCTCTCCATCTCTCCTCCAACGACATTGTATCCACAATCTCTCCATCTCGCCCCAACACCATACTATCCCCCAAAATCTCCCCTTCATCCTCTCCATTTCTCCCCAAAATAATTCTATCTCTAATCACGCCCTCCTCTCCATCTCTCCCCAACACCATTCAATCACCAAATCTCTATCCTTCCTCCTCTCCATCTCTTCTCCAACAACATTGTATCCCCACATTATTACTGGGTTGAGCCCCAAACCCATACTATCTCCCAAAATCCTTCCCCCTCTCCATTTCTCCCCAAACTAATTCTATCTCCAATCACTCCCTCCTCTCCATCTCTCCCCAAAACCATTCTATCCCCAATCTCTCCCATTCCTACTCTCCATATCTCCCCAACACCATTCTATCCCCAAATCACTCCCCGTCCTCCTCTCTATCTCACCCCAACACAATTCAATCACCAAATCTCTCCCTTCCTCCTCTCCATCTCTCCTCCAACGACATTGTATCCACAATCTCTCCATCTCGCCCCAACACCATACTATCCCCCAAAATCTCCCCTTCCCCCTCTCCATTTCTCCCAAAATAATTCTATCTCCAATCACTCCCCCCTCTCCATCTCTCCCCAAAACCATTCTATCCCCAATCTCTCCCCTTCCTCCTCTCCATCTCTCCCCAACAACATTCTATTCCCAATCACTCCCACCCCTCCATCTGTCCACAACAGCATTCTATCCCCAATCACTCCCCTTCCTACTCTCCATCTCAGCCCAACACCATTCTATCCCCAAATCACTCCCTGTCCTCCTCTCTATCTCTCTCCAACAAAATTCTATCTCCAATCACTCCCTCCTCTCCATCTCTCCTCAACAGCATTCTATCCACAATCTCTCCCCATTCTCCACTCCATCTATCCCCAACACCATTCTATCCCCAAATCCCCTCCTCTCCATCTCTCCAAAACACCATTCTATCCACAATCTCTCCCCATTCTCCACTCCATCTCTCCCCAACACCATTCTATTCCCTATCACAACCTCCTCTCCCGCTCTCCCAACACCAATTTATCACCAATCTCTCCACTTCCACCTCTCCATGCCCCACAACTGCATCTATCAAAAATCACTCCATCCTCCCCCTCTCCACAACATTATTCTATACCCAATCTCACCCTCATCCTCTTTATCTCTCCCGCACCATTATATCCCCAATCAGTACCTCATTTCCAACTGTCTCCAACACCATTGAATCACCAATCACTCCCTTCTCTCCATCTCTCCCCAGCACCATTTTATCACCAATCTCTGACCTTACTCCTCTCCATCTTTCACCCAACACGGTTCTATCGCCAAATCTCTCCCCTTCCTCTTCTCCATCTCTACGCAACACCATTCTATTCCCAGTCACTCCCTCCTCTCTATCTCCCCAACACCATTCTATCACCAATCACTCCCCTTCCTCCTCTCAATCTTTCACCCAACACTATTCTATCGCCAAATCTCTCCCCTTCCTCCTTTCCACCTCTCCCCAACACCATTCTATTCCCAATCACTCCCACCCCTCCAACTTTCCTCAACGGCATTCTATCCCCAATCATTCACTCTTCACTATCTTGCCCAACTGCACCATTCTATCCCCAATCACTCCCTCTTCTCCATCTCTCCCCGACACCATTCTATCCATATCTCTCTCTCTCTAAATAACCATTCTATCCCCAATCTCTCCACTTCCTCCTCTCAATCTCTCCCCAGCACCATTCTATTCCCAATCACTCCCAGCCCTCCATCTTTCCACAACAGCATTCTATTCCGAATCACGCCCTCCGCTCCATCTTTCCTCCAACACCATTCTATCCCCAAACACTCCCTCCTCTCCATTTGTCCACCAACAACATTCCATCCCCAAGCACTCCCTCCTGTCAATCTTTCCCATAACACCATTCTATCTCCAATCATTCCCTCACATCCTTCTCTCCCCAACACCATTCTATTCCCAATCACACCCTCCTCTCCATCTCAACCCAACACCAATGTATCACCAATCTCTCCAATTCCTCCTCTCCATCTCTCCTCCAACAACATTGTATCCCCAATCTCTCCCTCTCCATCTCGCCCCAACGCCAGACTATCCCCCAAAATCTCCCCTTACTCCTCTCCATATCTCCCCAAAATAATTCTATCTCCAATCACTCCCTCCTCTCCATCTCTCGCCAACACCATTCAATCACCAAATCTCTATCCTTCCAAATCTCCATCTCTTCTCCAGCAGCATTGTATCCCCAATCTCTCTCCCTCCATCTCGCCCCAAACCCATACTATCCCCCGAAATCTCCCCTTACCCCTCTCCATCTGTCCCTAAAACCATTCTATCCCCAATCACTCCCCTTCCTGCTCTCCATCTCTACCAAACTCCATTCTATCCCCCAATCTCTACCCTTCCTCCTCTCAATCTCTCCACAACAGCATTCTGCCCCCAATCACTCCCTCCTCACTATCTTTCCCAACAACGCCATTCCATCCCCAATCAATCCCTCCTATCCATGTCTCCCCAACACCATTCTATCCCAATCTCTCTCTCTCCATCTCTCCACATCACCATTCTATCCCCAATCTCACCACTTCCTCTCTCCATGTTTCCCCCAACACTCTTCTATTCCCCAAACTCTCCCCTTCCTTCTCTCAATTTCTCTCCAACACCGCTCTATCCCCAATCACTCACTCCTATCAATACCCAACACCATTCTATCGCCAATCACGCCCTCCTCTCAATCTCTCGCCAACACCATTCTGTCCACAATCTCTCCCACCTCTCCCTCTCCCCAAAACCATTCTATTCCCAATCACACCTTCCTCTCCATCTCTCCCCAAAACCAATTTATCAGCAATCTCCCCCCTTCCTCCTCTCCATCTCTCCCCAACAGCATTCAATCCCCAATCACTCTAACCACTCCCTCTTTCCACAACACCATTCTATCCCCAATCACTCCATCCTTTCCATCTCTCTACAACACAAATCTATCCCCCAATCACACCCTCCTCCTATTTATCTCTCCAACACCATTATATCCCCAATCAGTCCCTCCTCTCCAACTGTCCCAAACACCATTCAATCACAAATCACTCCCTTCTCTGTATCTCTCCTCAACACCATTCTATCCCCAATCTCTCCACTCCATCTCTACCCAACACAATTCTATTCCGTCACTCCCTCCTCTCTATCTCCCCAACAATCTTCTATCACCAATCACTCCCTGTTTTCCATCTTTCCCAACACCATTCAATCCCCAATCTCTCCCCTTCCTTCTCTTACTTTCCCACAAGACCATCCTATCCACAATCACTCCATCCTCTCCATCTCTCCCCAAAACCATTATATCCCAATCTCTCTCTCGATCTCTCCACATCACCATTCTATCCCAAATCCCTCCCCTTCCTCCTCTCCATCTTTCCACAACACCATTCTATCCCCAAACTCTCCCCTCCCTCCTCTCCATCTCTACGCAACACCATTCTATTCCCAGTCACTACCTTCTCTCTATCTCCCCAACACCATTCTATCACCAATCACACCCCTTCCTCCTCTCAATCTTCCACCCAACACCATTCTATCGCCAAATCTCTCCTTCCTCCTCTCCATCTCTCCCCAACATCATTCTATTCCCAATCTCTCCAACCCCACCATCTTTGCACAACACCATTCTATCCCCAAGCACTCCCTCCTCTCCATCTTTCTCCCAACAACATTCCATCCCCAAGTACTACCCCATCTCCATCTTTCCCACAACACCATTCTTTCCTCCTCACTATCTTTCCCAACAGCTCCTTTCTATCCCCAATCACTCCCTCTTCTCCATCTCTCCCTAACACCATTCTATTCCAATCTCTCTCTCCATCTCTCCACATCACCATTCTATCCCCAATCTCTCCCCTTCCTCTTCTCCATCTTTCCCCCAACACCCATCTGTCCCCCAAACTCTCCCCTTCCTTCTCTCAACTCCTCCCCAACACCATTCTATCCACAATCACTCACTCCTATCAATCTCTCCCAAACACCATTCAATCCCCAATCTCTCCCGTTCCTGCTCTCAATCTTTCACCCAACACTATTCTATCGCCAAAATTATCCGCTTCCTCCTCTCCATCTCTCCCCAACACCAATCTATCACCAATCTCTCCCCTTCCTCCTATCCATCTCTCCCCAACACCATTCTAACACGAAATCTCTACTTTTCCTCCTCTCCATCTCTCCTCCAACAACATTGTATCCCCAATCTCTCCCTGTCCATCTCTCCCCAACACCGTTCTATCCCCAAAATCTCTCCTTCCTCCTCTCCATTTCTCCCCAAAATAATTCTAACTCCAATCACTCCCTCCTCTCCATCTCTCCCCAACACAATTCTATCTCCAATCACTCCCTCCTCTCCATCTCTCCTCAACAGCATTCTATCCCCCAATCTCTCCACTTCCTGCTCTCCATTTATACCCAACACCATTCGTTCCACAATTACTCCCTCCTCTCCTTCTCCCTAACACCATTCTATCTCCAAGCACTACCATTCCTCCTCTCCATCTCGCCCCAACAAAATTATATCCCCCAATCTCTCCCCTTCCTCCACTCCATCTTTCCCCCATACCATTATATCCCCAAGCACTCCCTCCTCTCCACCTCTCGCCAACACCATTCTATCCACAATCTCTCCACTTCCTCCTCTCCTTCTTTCCCCAACACAATTCTATCCCTAATCCCTAACCTTCCTCCTCTCCAGCTCCCCAACGCCATTCTATCCCCAATCACTCCGTCCTCTCCATCTCACGCCAACACCATTCGATCCCGCAAACTCTCCCCTTCCTTCTCTCAATTTCTCCCCAACACTTCTCTATCCACAATCACTCACTCATATCAATAACCAACACCATTTTATCGCCAATCACGCCCTCCTCTCATTCTCTCGCCAACACCATTCCGTCCACAATCTCTCCCCTTCCTCATCTCCATCTCTCCCCAACAACATTCTATTCCCAATCACACCCTCCTCTCCATCTCTCCCCAACACCAATTTATCACCAATCCCTCCCCTCCCTCCTCTCCATCTCACCCCAACACAATTCAATCACCAAATCTCTCCATTCCTCCTCTCCATCTCTCCTCCAACAACATTGAATCCCCAATCTCTCACTCCATCTCGCCCCAACACCATACTATCCCCCAAATCTCCCCTTCCTCCTCTCCATTTCTCCCCAAAATAATTCTATCTCTAATCACGCCCTCCTCTCCATCTCTCCCCAACACCATTCAATCACCAAATCTCTATACTTCCTCCTCTCCATCTCTTCTCCAGCAACATTGTATCCACAATCTCTCTCCCTCCATCCCGCCCCAAACCCATACTATCTCCCAAAATCTCCCCTTCCCCCTCTCCATTTCTTCCCACTAATTCTATCCCCAATCACTCCCATTCCTACTCTCCATATCTCCCCAACACCATTCTATCCCCCAATCTCTCCCCTTCCTCCACTCCATCTATCCCGTACACCATTCTATCCCCAATCACTCCCTCCTCTCCCTCTCCACAACACCATTTATCACCAATCCCTCCCCTCCCTCCTCTCCATCTCACCCCAACACAATTCAATCACCAAATCTCTCCCGTTATTCCTCTCCATCTCTCCTCCAGCAACATTGCATCCCCAATCTCTCTCTCTCCATCTCTCCCCAACAGCAATCAATCCCCAAATCTCTATCCTTCCACCTCTCCATCTCTTCTCCAACAGCATTGCTTCCCCAGTCTCTCTCCCTCCATCTCGCCCCAACACCATACTATCCCCCAAAATCTCCCTTCCTCCTCTCCATTTCTCCCCGAAATAATTCTATCTCTAATCACGCCCTCCTCTCCATCTCTCCCCAACACCATTCAATCACCAAATCTCTATCCCACCTCTCCATCTCTTCTCCAACAACATTGTATCCCCAATCTCTCTCCCTCCATCCCGCCCCAAACCCATACTATCTCCCAAAATCTCCCCTTCCCCCTCTCCATTTCTCCCCAAACTAATTCTATCTCCAATCACTCCCTCCTCTCCATCTCTCCCCAAAACCATTCTATCCCCAATCTCTCCCATTCCTACTCTCCATATCTCCCCAACACCATTCTATCCCCCAATCTCTCCCCTCCTCCACTCCATCTATCCCCAACACCATTCTATCCCCAATCACTCCCCTCCTCTCCATCTCTCCATAATATCAGTCTATCCCCAATCACTCCCTCCTCTCCCTCTCCACAACACCATTCTATCCCCAACCTCTCCCCTTCTTCCTCTCCATCTCTACCCAACACCACTCTATCCACAATCTATCCCCCTCCTCCTCTCCATTTCTCCCCAAACTAATTCTATCGCCAATCACTCCCTCCTCTCGATCTCTCACCAACACCATTCTGTCCACAATCACACCTTCCTCTCCATCTTTCCCCAAAACCAATTTATCAGTAATCTCTCTCCTTCCTCCTCTCTATCTCTCACCAACTACATTCTATTCCCAATCACACCTTCCTCTCCATCTCTCCCCAAAACCAATTTATCAACAATCTCTCTCCTTCCTCCTCTCTATCTCTCACCAACTACATTCTATTCCCAATCACACCCTCCTCTCCATCACTCCCCAACACCAATTTATCACAAATCTCTCCCCTTCCTCCTATCCATCTCTCCCCAACACCATTCTATCACGAAATCTCTACTCTTCCTCCTCTGCATCTCTCCTCCAACAACATTGTATCCACAATCTCTCTCTCCATCTCCCCAACACCATACTATCCCCCAAAATCTCCCATTCCTCCTTTCCATTTCTCCCCAAAATAATTCTCTCCAATCACTCCCTCCTCTCCTTCTCTAGCCAACACCATTCTATCCCCAATCACTCCCCTTCCTCCCCTCAATCTCTGCAAAACACCATCCATTTCCCAATCACACCCTACCCTCCATCTCTCCCCAACACCAATTTATCACAAATCACTTCCCTTCCTCTTCTCCATCTCTCTCCAACACCATTCAATCACCAAATATCTACCAGGCCTCCTCTCCTTCCATCCCCCAACACCCTTCTATCCCCCAAAATCTTCCCTTCCTTCTCTCAATTTCTCCCCAACACCATTCTATCCCCAATCACTCCCCTCCTCTCCATCTCTCCAAATCACCATTCTATCCTCAATCTCTCCCGTTCCTGCTCTCCATCTTTCACCCAAAACTATTTTATCGCCAAAACTCTCCGCTTCCTCCTCTCCATCTCACCCCAACACCATTCTATCCCCAATCAATCCATTTCCTCCTATCAATCTTTCACCCAACACCATTCTATCGACAAATCTCTCCCCTTCCTACTCTCCATCTCTCCCCAAAACCATTCTAATCCCAAGCACTCCCACCCCTCCATCTTTCCACAACAGCATTCTATCCCCAATCATTCCCTCCTCACTATTTTTCCCAACAACACCATTCTATCCCCAATCACTCCCTCTTCTCCATCTCTCCCCAACACCATTCTATCCCAATCTCTCTCCATCTCTCCACATCACCATTCTATCCCCAATCTCTCCCCTTCCTCCTCACCATCTTTACCCCAACACAGTTCTACCCCAATCACTCCCCTCCTCTCTATCTCCCCAAAACAACATTCTATCCACAATCACACTCTACCTTCCCTCGCCCCACACCATTCTATCCCCAATCACTCCCTCCTCTCCATCTCTCCCCAACACCATTCTATCCTAATCTCTCTCTCCATCTCTCCACATCACCATTCTATCCCGAATCACTCCCTCCCCTCCATCTCTCCCCCACACCATTCTTTCCCAATCTCTCTCTCCATCTCTCCACATCACCATTCTATCCCCAAACTCTCCCCTTCCTCCTCTCCATCTTCCCCCAACACCATTCTATCCCCAATCACTCCCCTCATCTCCATCTCTCCCCAAAACCATTCAATCCCCAATCACTCCCGTACCTGCTCTCAATCTTTCACCCAACACTGTTCTATCGCCAAAACTCTCCCCTTCCTCCTCTCCATCTCTCCCCAACAGCATTCAATCCCCAATCACTCTAACCCCTCCCTCTTTCCACAACACCATTCTATCCCCAATCACTCCATCATCTCCATCTCTACAACACAATTCTATCCCCCAATCACACCCTCCTCCTATTTATCTCTCCAACACCATTATATCCCCAATCAGTCCCTCCTCTACAACTGTCCCCAACACCATTCAATCACCAATCACTCCCTGCTCTCCATCTTTCCACAACACCATTCTATCCTCAATCTCTCCCCTTCGTCCACTCCAACTTTACCCAACACAATTCTATTCCGTCACTCCCTCCTCCCTATCTCCCCAACAACCTTCTATCACCAATCACTCCCTGTTTTCCATCTTTCCCAACACCATTCAATCCCCAATCTCTGCCCTTCCTTCTCTCAATCTTTCCCACAAGACCATCCTATCCACAATCACTCCATCCTCTCCATCTCTCCCCAACACCATTCTATCCCAATCTCTCTCGATCTCTCCACATCACCATTCTATCCCAAATCCCTCCCCTTCCTCCTCTCCATCTTTCCCCAACACCATTCTATCCCCAATCACTCCCTCCTCTCCATCTATCCGCAACAGCATTCAATCACCAGTCTCTCCCGTTCCTCCTCTCAATCTTTCACTCAACAATATTCTATTGCCAAATCGCTCCCGTTCCTCATCTCCATCTCTCCCCAACAACATTCTATTCCCAATCACACCCTCCTCTCCATCTCTCCCCAACACCATTCTATCACCAAATCTCTGCCCTTCCTCCTCTCCATCTCTACTCCAACAACATTGTATCACCAATCTCTCTCTCCTCCCCAACACCATACTATCCCCTATCACTCCACTTCCTCCTCTCCATTTCTCCCCAAAATAATTCTATCTCCAATCACTCCCTCCTCTCCATCTCTCCCCAACACCATTCTATCTCCAATCACTCCCTCCTTTCCATCTCTCCTCAACAGCATTCTATCCTCAATCTCTCCCATAACTCCTCTCCATCTCTCCCCAACACCATTCTATCCCCAAGCACTACCATTCCTCCTCTCTATCTCTCCCCAACAAAATTACATCCCCCAATCTCTCCCCTTCCTCCTCTACATCTTTCCCCAAAACCATTTTATCCCCAAGCACTCCCTCCTCTCCATCTCTCGCCATCACCATTCTATCCACTGTCTCTCCCCTTCCTCCTCTCCCTCTTTCCCCAACACAATTCTATCCCTAATCACTAACCTTCCTCCTCTCCAGCTCCCCAACAACATTCTATCCCCAATCTCTCCCCTTCCTCCTCTCCATCTCTCCCCAACTCCATTCTATCCCCAATCTCTCCACTTCCTCCTCTCCATCTATCCACGGGCACTGCATCCTCTCCAACTCTCCACAAAACTATCGACAAAACTCTCCCCTACCACCTCTCCATCTCTCTCCAACACCATTCTATCCACAATCACTCCCACCCATTCCAAATTTCCACAAAACCATTCTATCCCCAATCGCTCTCCTTCCTCATCTCCATCTCCCCACAACAGCATCTTTACCCAATCACACCATCCTCCCCATCTCTCCACGACACAATTCTATCCCCAATCACACCCTGCTCTTCTTTATCTCTCCAACACCATTTTATCTCCAATCAGTCCCTCCTCTCCATTTGTCCCCAACACCATTCTATTCCCAATCACTCCCACCCCTCCATCTTTCCACAGCAGCATTCCATCCCATCACGCCCTCCGCTCCATCTTTCCTCCAACACCATTCTATCCCCAAGCACTCCCTCCTCCCCATCTTTCCCCAACACCATTCTATCCCCAATCATTCACTGCTCACTATCTTTCCCAACAACACCATTCTATCCCCAATCACTCCCTACTCTCCATCTCTCCCCAACAGCATTCTATCCCAATCTCTCTTTCCATCTCTCCACATCACCATTCTATCCCCCATCTCTCCCCTTCCTCCTTTCCCTTTCCCCAACACCCTTTTATCCCCCAAACTCTCCCCTTCCTTCTCTCAATTTCTCCCCAACACGACTCTATCCACAATCACTCACTCATATCAATCCCCAAAACCATTCTGTTGCCAATCACGCCCTCCTCTCAATCTCTCGCTAACACCATTCTGTCCACAATCTCTCCCCTTCCTCCTCTCCATCTCTCCCCAACAACATTCTATTCCCAATCACACCCTCCTCTCCATCTCTCCCCAACACCATTCTCTCCCAATCTCTCTCCATCTCTCCACATCACCATTCTATCCCCAATCTCTCCCCTTCCTCCTCTCCATCTTTCCACCCAACACCCTTCTATCCCCCAACTCTCCCCCTTCTATCAAGTTCTCCCCAACACCACTCTATCCACAATAACTCACTCTTATCAATCCCCAACAACATTATCGCCAATCACGCCCTCCTCTCAATCTCTCGCCAACACCTTTTTATCCACAATCTCTCCCCTTCCTCCTCTCCATCTCTCCCCAACACGATTCTATTACCAAATATCTCCCCTTCCTCCTCTCCATCTCTCCCCAACACCATTCTATTACCAAATATCTACCCTTCCTCCTCTCAATCTCTCCTCCAACAACGTTGTATCCCCAATCTCTCTCTCTCTCCATCTCCCAACAGCACCATTCTATCCCCCAAACTATCTCCTTCCTCCTCTCCATCTCTCCACAACACCATTCTAACCCCAATCACACCCTGCTCCTCTTTATCTCTCCAACAACTTTATATTCCAAATCACTCCCACCACTCCCTTTCCACAACAGCATTCTATCCACAATCACTTCGACCGCTCCATCTTTCCTCCAACACCATTCCCAGTAGCTCGCTCCTCTCTATCACTCCACTCACTCCCTGTTTTCCATCTCTCCCCTTCCTACTCTCCAACTCTCCCCAACAACATTCTGTCCCCAATCACTCCCCTCCTTTCCATCTCTCCCCAACACAATTCTGTCGCCAATCACTCCCTCCTCTCACTCTCCCCAACACTATTCTATCCCCAATCACTCCCTCCTCTCCATCTGTCGCCAAAACCATTCTATCCCCAATCACTCCCCTCCTTTCCATCTCTCCCCAACACAATTCTATCGCCAATCACTCCCTCCTCTCACTCTCCCCAACACTATTCTATCCCCAATCACTCCCTCCTCTCCATCTGTCCCCAAAACCATTCTATCCCCAATCACTCCCTCCTCTCCATCTCTCCCCAACACAATTCTATCCACCAATCTGTCCCGTTCCTCCTTTCCATCTCTCCTCCTTCAACCCTGTATCCCCAATCTCTCTCTCTCTCCATCTCTCCACAACACCATTCTGTCCCCAATCTCTCCCCTTCCTCCTCTCCATATGTCCACAACACCATTCTATCCCCAATCACTCAATCTTCTCCATCTCTCCTCAACACCCTTCTATCCCCCAAACTCACCCCATCCTCCTCTCCATCAGTCCACAACACCATTCCATCCCCAATCACTGCCTCCTCTCCATCTCTACACAAGACAATTCTACCCCCAAACTCATACATTCCTCCTCTGCATCTCTCCACAACACCATTCTATCCCCAATCACTGCCTCCTCTCCATCTCTCTCCAACGCCATTCTATCCCCCAGTCTCTCCCTTTCCTCCTCTTCACCGCTGCACAACACAATTATTTCCTTAATCTCTAAGCTTCCTCCTCTGCAGCTCCCCCGAACACCATTCTAACCCCAATCACACACTGCTCCTCTATATCTCTCCAACACCCTTATATACCCAATTACTCCCACCCCTCCGTCATTCCACAATAGCATTCTATCCCCAGTCTCTCCCGTTCCTCCTCTCAATCTTTAACTCAACAATATTCTATTGCTAAATCGCTCCCCTTCCTCAACAACATTCCATCCCCAATCACTCTAAACCGTCCATCTTTCCACAACACCATTTTAACCCCAAATTCTCCTCTTCCTCCTCTCCATCTCCCCACAACAGCATCTATCCCCAATCTCTCGCTCCTTTCCATCTCTCCAGCACTACACACACACTGTGAGTGGAGGGGATTGCTGGATGCCAGTGGGAACTCGGTGTAGGAGGGTAGGACACACACACACTGTGAATGGTGGGGAGTGCTGAGGGACAGAGGGACCTCGGGGTAGGAGGGTAGGACACACACACACTGTGAGTGGAGGGGAGTGCTGAGGGACAGAGGGACGTCGGTGTGGGAGGGTAGGACACACACACACACACACACGCACACACACACACACACACACACAGTGAATGATGGGGAGTGCTGAGGGTCAGAGGGACCTCGGTGTAGGAGGGTAGGACACACACACTGTGAGTGGAGGGGAATGCTGAGGGACAGAGGGACGTCGGTGTGGTAGGGTAGGACACAGACACAGTGAGTGGAGGGGAATGCTGAGGGACAGAGGGACGTCGGTGTGGTAGGGTAGGACACAGACACAGTGAGTGGAGGGGAATGCTGAGGGACAGAGGGACGTCGGTGTGGGAGGGTAGAACACACACACACACACACACGCACACACACACACACACACACACACACACACACACACACACACACACAGTGAATGATGGGGGAGTGCTGAGGGTCAGAGGGACCTCGGTGTAGGAGGGTAGGACACAGACACAGTGAGTGGAGGGGAATGCTGAGGGACAGAGGGACGTCGGTGTAGGAGGGTGGGACACACACAATGATTGATGGGGAGTGTCGAGGGACAGAGGGACGTCGGTGTACGAGGGTAGGACACACACACACACACACACACACACACACACACACACACACACACAGTGAATGATGGGGAGTGTCGAGGGACAGAGGGACCTCGGTGTACGAGGGTAGGACACACACACTGTGAGTGGAGGGGAATGCTGAGGGACAGAGGGACGTCGGTGTAGGAGGGTGGGACACACACAATGATTGATGGGGAGTGTCGAGGGACAGAGGGACGTCGGTGTACGAGGGTAGGACACACACACACACACACACACACACACACACACACACAGTGAATGATGGGGAGTGTCGAGGGACAGAGGGACCTCGGTGTACGAGGGTAGGACACACACACAGTGAGTGGAGGGGAATGCTGAGGGACAGAGGGACGTCGGTGTAGGAGGGTGGGACACACACAATGATTGATGGGGAGTGTCGAGGGACAGAGGGACCTCGGTGTAGGAGGGTAGGACACACACACAGTGTGAATCGTGTGGAGTGTGGAGGGACAGAGGGACCTCGGTGTAGGAGTGGAGGACACACACACTGTGAGTGGAGGGGAGTGTCGAGGGACAGAGGGACCTCGCTGTACGAGGGTAGGACACACACACAGTGAGTGGAGGGGAATGCTGAGGGACAGAGGGACGTCGGTGTAGGAGGGTGGGACACACACAATGATTGATGGGGAGTGTCGAGGGACAGAGGGACCTCGGAGTAGGAGGGTAGGACACACACACAGTGTGAATCGTGTGGAGTGTGGAGGGACAGAGGGACCTCGGTGTAGGAGGGTAGGACACACACACTGTGAATGGTGGGGAGTGTCGAGGGACAGAGGGACCTCGGTGCAGGAGGGTAGGACACACACACTGAGTGGAGGGGAGAGCTGAGGGACAGAGGGACCTCGGTGTAGGAGGGTAGGACACACACACTGTGACCGGCGGGGAGTGCTGAGGGACAGGGGGACCTCAGTGTAGGAGGGTGGGACACACACACAGTGAGTGGAGGTGAGTGTGGAGGGACAGAGGGACCACGTTGTAGGAGGGTAGGACACACAGACAGTGAGCGATGGGAATTGCTGAGGGATAGAGGGACCTCGGTGTAGGAGGGTAGGACACACACACACTGTGAATGGTGGGGAGTGTTGAGGGACAGAGGGACCTCGGTGTAGGAGGGTAGGACACACAGACACTGTGAATGGTGGGGAGTGCTGAGGGACAGAGGGACCTCGGTGTACGAGGGTAGGACACACACACACTTTGAGTGGAGGGGAGTGTCGAGGGACAGGGGGACCTCGGTGTAGGAGGGTAGGACACACTCACTGTGAGTGGAAGTGTGTGTCGAGGGACAGAGGGACCTCGGCGTAGGAGGGGAGGACACACACACTGTGAGTGGAGGGGAGTGTCGAGGGACAGAGGGACCTCGATGTAGGAGGGTAGGACACACACACTGTGACCGGTGGGGAGTGTCGAGGGACAGGGGGACCTCGGTGTAGGAGGGTAGGACACACACACTGTGACCGGTGGGGAGTGCTGAGGGACAGGGGGACCTCAGAGTAGGAGGGTGGGACACACACACAGTGAGTGGAGGGGAGTGTCGAGGGACAGGGGGACCTCAGTGTAGGAGGGTGGGACACACACACTGTGAGTGGAGGGGAGTGTCGAGGGACAGAGGGACCACGTTGTAGGAGGGTGGGACACACACACAGTGAATGATGGGAATTGCTGCGGGACAGAGGGACCTCGGTGTAGGTGGGTAGGACACACACACACTGTGAGTGGAGGGGAGTGTCGAGGGACAGAGGGACCTCGGTGTAGGAGGGTAGGGCACACACACACTGTGAATGGTGGGGAGTGTGGAGGGACAGGGGGACCTCGGTGTAGGAGGATAGGACACACACACTGTGAGTGGAAGGGAGTGCTGAGGGACAGGGGGACCTCGGTGTAGGAGGATAGGACACACACACAGTGAGTGGAGGGGAGTGCTGAGGGACAGGGGGACCTCGGTGTAGGAGGATAGGACACACACACTGTGAGTGGAGGGGAATGCTGAGGGACAAAGGTACCTCGGTGTAGGAGGGTAGGACACACACACAGTGAGTGGAGGGGAGTGTCGAGGGACAGAGGGACCACGTTGTAGGAGGGTGGGACACACACACAGTGAATGATGGGAATTGCTGAGGGTCAAAGGGACATCGGTGTAGGTGGGTAGGACACACACACTCACTGTGAGTGGAGGGGAGTGTGGAGGGACAGGGGGACCTCGGTGTAGGAGGATAGGACACTCACACAGTGAGTGGAGGGGAATGCTGAGGGTCAAAGGTACCTCGGTGTAGGAGGGTAGGACACACACACAGTGAGTGGAGGGGAGTGTCGAGGGACAGGGGGACCTCAGTGTAGGAGGGTGGGACACACACACTGTGAGTGGAGGGGAGTGTCGAGGGACAGAGGGACCACGTTGTAGGAGGGTGGGACACACACACAGTGAATGATGGGAATTGCTGCGGGACAGAGGGACCTCGGTGTAGGTGGGTAGGACACACACACACTGTGAGTGGAGGGGAGTGTGGAGGGACAGAGGGACCTCGGCGTAGGAGGGGTGGACACACACACTGTGAGTGGAGGGGAGTGTCGAGCGACAGAGGGACCTCGGTGTAGGAGGGTAGGACACACACACTGTGACCGGTGGGGAGTGCCGAGGGACAGGGGGAGTTCGGTGTAGGAGGGTAGGACACACACACAGTGAATGGTGGGGAGTGCTGAGGGTCAGAGGGACGTCGGTGTAGGAGGGTAGGACACACACACAGTGAGTGGAGGGGAGTGTCGAGGGACAGGGGGACCTCGGTGTAGGAGGGTAGGACACACACACAGTGAGTGGAGGGGAGTGTCGAGGGACAGGGGGACCTCGGTGTAGGAGGGTAGGACACACACACAGTGAGTGGAGGGAGTGCTGAGGGACAGGGGGACGTCGGTGTAGGAGGGTAGGACACACACACTGTGAGTGGAGGGGAGTGCTGAGGGACAGAGGGACCTCGGTGTAGGAGGGTAGGACACACACACAGTGAGTGGAGGGGAGTGTCGAGGGACAGGGGGACCTCGGTGTAGGAGGGTAGGACACACACACTGTGAGTGGAGGGGAGTGTCGAGGGACAGAGGGACCTCGGTGTACGAGGGTAGGACAAACACACAGTGAGTGGAGGGGAATGCTGAGGGACAGAGGGACGTCGGTGTAGGAGGGTGGGACACACACAATGATTGATGGGGAGT
This sequence comes from Hypanus sabinus, assembly GCF_030144855.1. Classification (NCBI taxonomy): domain Eukaryota; kingdom Metazoa; phylum Chordata; class Chondrichthyes; order Myliobatiformes; family Dasyatidae; genus Hypanus; species Hypanus sabinus. The sequence continues at coordinate 453,262 of NW_026781003.1, forward strand.
GTCGAGGGACAGAGGGACCTCGGTGTAGGAGGGTAGGACACACACACAGTGTGAATCGTGTGGAGTGTGGAGGTTCAGAGGGACCTCGGTGTAGGAGTGGAGGACACACACACTGTGAATGGTGGGGAGTGTCGAGGGACAGAGGGACCTCGGTGTAGGTGGGTAGGACACACACACACTGTGAGTGGAGGGGAGTGTCGAGGGACAGAGGGACCTCGGTGTAGGTGGGTAGGACACACACACTGTGACCGGTGGGGAGTGCTGAGGAACAGAGGGACCTCGGTGTAGGAGGGTAGGACACACACACACTGTGAATGGTGGGGAGTGTCGAGGGACAGAGGGACCTCGGTGTAGGAGGGTAGGACACACACACTGTGAATGTTGGGGAGTGTCGAGGGACAGAGGGACCTCGGTGTAGGAGGGTAGGACACACACACTGAGTGGAGGGGAGTGCTGAGGGACAGAGGGACCTCGGTGTAGGAGGGTAGGACACACACACTGTGACCGGTGGGGAGTGCTGAGGGACAGGGGGAGCTCAGTGTAGGAGGGTGGGACACACACTCAGTGAGTGGAGGTGAGTGTGGAGGGACAGAGGGACCACGTTGTAGGAGGGTAGGACACACAGACAGTGAATGATGGGAATTGCTGAGGGACAGAGGGACCTCGGTGTAGGAGGGTAGGACACACACACAGTGAATGATGGGGAGTGTGGAGGGACAGAGGGACCTCGGTGTAGGAGGGTAGGACACACACACAGTGAGTGGTGGTGAGTGTCGAGGGACAGAGGGACCTCGGTGTAGGAGGGTAGGACACACAGACACTGTGAATGGTGGGGAGTGCTGAGGGACAGAGGGACCTCGGTGTCGGAGGGTGGGACACACACACAGTGAATGATGGGGAGTGATGAGGGACAGAGGGACCTCGGTGTAGGAGGGTGGGACACACACACAGTGAATGATGGGGAGTGTGGAGGGACAGAGGGACCTCGGTGTAGGAGGGTAGGACACACACACACTTTGAGTGGAGGGGAGTGCTGAGGGACAGAGGGACGTCGGTGTGGTAGGGTAGGACACAGACACAGTGAGTGGAGGGGAATGCTGAGGGACAGAGGGACGTCGGTGTGGGAGGGTAGGACACACACACTGTGACCGGTGGGGAGTGTTGAGGGACAGAGGGACCACGGTGTAGGAGGGTAGGACACACAGACACTGTGAATGGTGGGGAGTGCTGAGGGACAGAGGGACCTCGGTGTCGGAGGGTGGGACACACACACAGTGAATGATGGGGAGTGTGGAGGGACAGAGGGACCTCGGTGTAGGAGGGTAGGACACACACACACTTTGAGTGGAGGGGAGTGCTGAGGGACAGAGGGACCTCGGTGTAGGAGGGTAGGACACACACACTGTGACCGGTGGGGAGTGCTGAGGGACAGGGGGACCTCAGTGTAGGAGGGTGGGACACACACACAGTGAGTGGAGGTGAGTGTGGAGGGACAGAGGGACCACGTTGTAGGAGGGTAGGACACACAGACAGTGAATGATGGGAATTGCTGAGGGACAGAGGGACCTCGGTGTAGGAGGGTAGGACACACACACTGTGAGTGGTGGGGAGTGCTGAGGGACAGAGGGACCTCGGCGCAGGAGGGGAGGACACACACACTGTGAGTGGAGGGGAGTGTCGAGGGACAGAGGGACCTCGGTGTAGGAGGGTAGGACACACACACACTGTGAATGGTGGGGAGTGTCGAGGGACAGAGGGACCTCGGTGTAGGAGGGTAGGACACACACACACTGTGAATGGTGGGGAGTGTTGAGGGACAGAGGGACCTCGGTGTAGGAGGGTAGGACACACACACAGTGAGTGGTGGTGAGTGTCGAGGGACAGAGGGACCTCGGTGTAGGAGGGTAGGACACACACACAGTGAATGATGGGGAGTGTGGAGGGACAGGTGGACCTCGGTGTAGGAGGATAGGACACACACACAGTGAGTGGAGGGGAGTGCTGAGGGACAGAGGGACGTCGGTGTGGTAGGGTAGGACACAGACACAGTGAGTGGAGGGGAATGCTGAGGGACAGCGGGACGTCGGTGTGGTAGGGTAGGACACAGAAACAGTGAGTGGAGGGGAATGCTGAGGGACAGAGGGACGTCGGTGTGGGAGGGTAGGACACACACACACACACACGCGCGCAGACACACACACACACACACACACACACACAGTGAATGATGGGGAGTGCTGAGGGTCAGAGGGACCTCGGTTTTGGAGGGTAGGACACACACACTGTGAGTGGAGGGGAATGCTGAGGGACAGAGGGACGTCGGTGTAGGAGGGTGGGACACACACAATGATTGATGGGGAGTGTCGAGGGACAGAGGGACGTCGGTGTACGAGGGTAGGACACACACACACACACACACACACACACACACACACACAGTGAATGATGGGGAGTGTCGAGGGACAGAGGGACCTCGGTGTACGACGGTAGGACACACACACAGTGAGTGGAGGGGAATGCTGAGGGACAGAGGGACGTCGGTGTAGGAGGGTGGGACACACACAATGATTGATGGGGAGTGTCGAGGGACAGAGGGACCTCGGTGTACGAGGGTAGGACACACACACAGTGAGTGGAGGGGAATGCTGAGGGACAGAGGGACGTCGGTGTAGGAGGGTGGGACACACACAATGATTGATGGGGAGTGTCGAGGGACAGAGGGACCTCGGTGTAGGAGGGTAGGACACACACACAGTGTGAATCGTGTGGAGTGTGGAGGGACAGAGGGACCTCGGTGTAGGAGTGGAGGACACACACACTGTGAGTGGAGGGGAGTGTCGAGGGACAGAGGGACCTCGGTGTACGAGGGTAGGACACACACACAGTGAGTGGAGGGGAATGCTGAGGGACAGAGGGACGTCGGTGTAGGAGGGTGGGACACACACAATGATTGATGGGGAGTGTCGAGGGACAGAGGGACCTCGGTGTAGGAGGGTAGGACACACACACAGTGTGAATCGTGTGGAGTGTGGAGGGACAGAGGGACCTCGGTGTAGGAGGGTAGGACACACACACTGTGAATGGTGGGGAGAGTCGAGGGACAGAGGGACCTCGGTGCAGGAGGGTAGGACACACACACTGAGTGGAGGGGAGAGCTGAGGGACAGGGGGACCTCAGTGTAGGAGGGTGGGACACACACACAGTGAGTGGAGGTGAGTGTGGAGGGACAGAGGGACCACGTTGTAGGAGGGTAGGACACACAGACAGTGAATGATGGGAATTGCTGAGGGATAGAGGGACCTCGGTGTAGGAGGGTGGGACACACACACAGTGAATGATGGGGAGTGATGAGGGACAGAGGGACCTCGGTGTAAGAGGGTGGGACACACACACAGTGAATGATGGGGAGTGTGGAGGGACAGAGGGACCTCGGTGTAGGAGGGTAGGACACACACACACTTTGAGTGGAGGGGAGTGCTGAGGGACAGAGGGACGTCGGTGTGGTAGGGTAGGACACAGACACAGTGAGTGCAGGGGAATGCTGAGGGACAGAGGGACGTCGGTGTGGGAGGGTAGGACACACACACTGTGACCGGTGGGGAGTGTTGAGGGACAGAGGGACCTCGGTGTAGGAGGGTAGGGCACACAGACACTGTGAATGGTGGGGAGTGCTGAGGGACAGAGGGACCTCGGTGTCGGAGGGTGGGACACACACACAGTGAATGATGGGGAGTGTGGAGGGACAGAGGGACCTCGGTGTAGGAGGGTAGGACACACACACACACTTTGATTGGAGGGGAGAGCTGAGGGACAGAGGGACCTCGGTGTCGGAGGGTGGGACACACACACAGTGAATGATGGGGAGTGTGGAGGGACAGGGGGACCTCGGTGTAGGAGGATAGGACACACACACAGTGAGTGGAGGGGAGTGCTGAGGGACAGAGGGACGTCGGTGTGGTAGGGTAGGACACAGACACAGTGAGTGGAGGGGAATGCTGAGGGACAGAGGGACGTCGGTGTGGTAGGGTAGGACACAGAAACAGTGAGTGGAGGGGAATGCTGAGGGACAGAGGGACGTCGGTGTGGGAGGGTAGGACACACACACACACACACAGTGAATGATGGGGAGTGCTGAGGGTCAGAGGGACCTCGGTGTAGGAGGGTAGGACACACACACTGTGAGTGGAGGGGAATGCTGAGGGACAGAGGGACGTCGGTGTAGGAGGGTGGGACACACACAATGATTGATGGGGAGTGTCGAGGGACAGAGGGACGTCGGTGTACGAGGGTAGGACACACACACACACACACACACACACACACACACACACACACACACACACACACACACAGTGAATGATGGGGAGTGTCGAGGGACAGAGGGACCTCGGTGTACGAGGGTAGGACACACACACAGTGAGTGGAGGGGAATGCTGAGGGACAGAGGGACGTCGGTGTAGGAGGGTGGGACACACACAATGATTGATGGGGAGTGTCGAGGGACAGAGGGACCTCGGTGTACGAGGGTAGGACACACACACAGTGAGTGGAGGGGAATGCTGAGGGACAGAGTTACGTCGGTGTAGGAGGGTGGGACACACACAATGATTGATGGGGAGTGTCGAGGGACAGAGGGACCTCGGTGTAGGAGGGTAGGACACACACACAGTGTGAATGGTGTGGAGTGTGGAGGGACAGAGGGACCTCGGTGTAGGAGGGTAGGACACACACACTGTGAATGGTGGGGAGTGTCGAGGGACAGAGGGACCTCGGTGCAGGAGGGTAGGACACACACACTGTGAGTGGAGGGGAGAGCTGAGGGACAGAGGGACCTCGGTGTAGGAGGGTAGGACACACACACTGTGACCGGTGGGAGTGCTGAGGGACAGGGGGACCTCAGTGTAGGAGGGTGGGACACACACACAGTGAGTGGAGGTGAGTGTGGAGGGACAGAGGGACCACGTTGTCGGAGGGTAGGACACACAGACAGTGAATGATGGGAATTGCTGAGGGATAGAGGGACCTCGGTGTAGGAGGGTAGGACACACACACACTGTGAATGGTGGAGAGTGTTGAGGGACAGAGGGACCTCGGTGTAGGAGGGTAGGACACACAGACACTGTGAATGGTGGGGAGTGCTGAGGGACAGAGGGACCTCGGTGTAGGAGGGTAGGACACACACACACTTTGAGTGGAGGGGAGTGCTGAGGGACAGAGGGACCTCGGTGTCGGAGGGTGGGACACACACACAGTGAATGATGGGGAGTGCTGAGGGACAGAGGGACCTCGGTGTAGGAGGGTGGGACACACACAATGATTGATGGGGAGTGTCGAGGGACAGAGAGACGTTGGTGTACGAGGGTAGGACACACACACAGTGAGTGGAGGGGAATGTTGAGGGTCAGAGGGACCTCGGTGTAGGAGGGTGGGACACACACAATGATTGATGGGGAGTGTCGAGGGACAGAGAGACGTTGGTGTACGAGGGTAGGACACACACACAGTGTGAATTGTGTGGAGTGTGGAGGGACAGAGGGACCTCGGTGTAGGAGGGTAGGACACACACACTGTAAGTGGAGGGGAGTGTCGAGGGACAGAGGGACCTCGGTGTAGGTGGGTAGGACACACAGACACTGTGAGTGGAGGGGAGTGTCGAGGGACAGAGGGACCTCGGTGTAGGAGGGAAGGACACACACACTGTGAATGGTGGGGAGTGCTGAGGGACAGGGGGAGCTCGGTGTAGGAGGGTAGGACACACACACTGTGAATGGTGGGGAGTGCTGAGGGACAGGGGGACCTCAGTGTAGGAGGGTAGGACACACACACTGTGACCGGTGGGGAGTGTCAAGGGACAGGGGGACTTCGGTGTAGGAGGGTAGGACACACACACTGTGAGTGGAGGGGAATGCTGAGGGACAGGGGGACCTAGATGTAGGAGGGTAGGTCACACACACTGTGAGTGGAGGGGAGTGCGGAGGGACAGAGGGACCTCGGTGTAGGAGGGTAGGACACACAGACACTGTGAATGGTGGGGAGTGCTGAGGGACAGGGGGACCTCGATGTAGGAGGGTGGGACACACACTCAGTGAGTGGAGGTGAGTGTGGAGGGACAGAGGGACCACGTTGTAGGAGGGTAGGACACACAGACAGTGAATGATGGGAATTGCTGAGGGACAGAGGGACCTCGGTGTAGGAGGGTAGGACACACACTCAGTGAATGATGGGGAGTGTGGAGGGACAGAGGGACCTCGGTGTAGGAGGGTAGGACACACACACAGTGAGTGGTGGTGAGTGTCGAGGGACAGAGGGACCTCGGTGTAGGAGGGTAGGACACACAGACACTGTGAATGGTGGGGAGTGCTGAGGGACAGAGGGACCTCGGTGTCGGAGGGTGGGACACACACACAGTGAATGATGGGGAGTGATGAGGGACAGAGGGACCTCGGAGTAGGAGGGTGGGACACACACACAGTGAATGATGGGGAGTGTGGAGGGACAGAGGGACCTCGGTGTAGGAGGGTAGGACACACACACACTTTGAGTGGAGGGGAGTGCTGAGGGACAGAGGGACGTCGGTGTGGTAGGGTAGGACACAGACACAGTGAGTGGAGGGGAATGCTGAGGGACAGAGGGACGTCGGAGTGGGAGGGTAGGACACACACACTGTGACCGGTGGGGAGTGTTGAGGGACAGAGGGACCACGGTGTAGGAGGGTAGGACACACAGACACTGTGAATGG
>NW_026781003.1:462500-467500 GCF_030144855.1 Hypanus sabinus
GTGAATGTTGGGGAGTGTGGAGGGACAGAGGGACCTCGGTGTAGGAGGGTAGGACACACACACACACTTTGATTGGAGGGGAGAGCTGAGGGACAGAGGGACCTCGGTGTCGGAGGGTGGGACACACACACAGTGAATGATGGGGAGTGTGGAGGGACAGGGGGACCTCGGTGTAGGAGGATAGGACACACACACAGTGAGTGGAGGGGAGTGCTGAGGGACAGAGGGACGTCGGTGTGGTAGGGTAGGACACAGACACAGTGAGTGGAGGGGAATGCTGAGGGACAGAGGGACGTCGGTGTGGTAGGGTAGGACACAGAAACAGTGAGTGGAGGGGAATGCTGAGGGACAGAGGGACGTCGGTGTGGGAGGGTAGGACACACACACACACACACAGTGAATGATGGGGAGTGCTGAGGGTCAGAGGGACCTCGGTGTAGGAGGGTAGGACACACACACTGTGAGTGGAGGGGAATGCTGAGGGACAGAGGGACGTCGGTGTAGGAGGGTGGGACACACACAATGATTGATGGGGAGTGTCGAGGGACAGAGGGACGTCGGTGTACGAGGGTAGGACACACACACACACACACACACACACACACACACACACACACACACACACACACACACACACAGTGAATGATGGGGAGTGTCGAGGGACAGAGGGACCTCGGTGTACGAGGGTAGGACACACACACAGTGAGTGGAGGGGAATGCTGAGGGACAGAGGGACGTCGGTATAGGAGGGTGGGACACACACAATGATTGATGGGGAGTGTCGAGGGACAGAGGGACCTCGGTGTACGAGGGTAGGACACACACACAGTGAGTGGAGGGGAATGCTGAGGGACAGAGGGACGTCGGTGTAGGAGGGTGGGACACACACAATGATTGATGGGGAGTGTCGAGGGACAGAGGGACCACGGTGTAGGAGGGTAGGACACACACACAGTGTGAATGGTGTGGAGTGTGGAGGGACAGAGGGACCTCGGTGTAGGAGGGTAGGACACACACACTGTGAATGGTGGGGAGTGTCGAGGGACAGAGGGACCTCGGTGCAGGAGGGTAGGACACACACACTGTGAGTGGAGGGGAGAGCTGAGGGACAGAGGGACCTCGGTGTAGGAGGGTAGGACACACACACTGTGACCGGTGGGAGTGCTGAGGGACAGGGGGACCTCAGTGTAGGAGGGTGGGACACACACACAGTGAGTGGAGGTGAGTGTGGAGGGACAGAGGGACCACGTTGTAGGAGGGTAGGACACACAGACAGTGAATGATGGGAATTGCTGAGGGATAGAGGGACCTCGGTGTAGGAGGGTAGGACACACACACACTGTGAATGGTGGAGAGTGTTGAGGGACAGAGGGACCTCGGTGTAGGAGGGTAGGACACACAGACACTGTGAATGGTGGGGAGTGCTGAGGGACAGAGGGACCTCGGTGTAGGAGGGTAGGACACACACACACTTTGAGTGGAGGGGAGTGCTGAGGGACAGAGGGACCTCGGTGTCGGAGGGTGGGACACACACACAGTGAATGATGGGGAGTGCTGAGGGACAGAGGGACCTCGGTGTAGGAGGGTGGGACACACACAATGATTGATGGGGAGTGTCGAGGGACAGAGAGACGTTGGTGTACGAGGGTAGGACACACACACAGTGAGTGGAGGGGAATGTTGAGGGTCAGAGGGACCTCGGTGTAGGAGGGTGGGACACACACAATGATTGATGGGGAGTGTCGAGGGACAGAGAGACGTTGGTGTACGAGGGTAGGACACACACACAGTGTGAATTGTGTGGAGTGTGGAGGGACAGAGGGACCTCGGTGTAGGAGGGTAGGACACACACACTGTAAGTGGAGGGGAGTGTCGAGGGACAGAGGGACCTCGGTGTAGGTGGGTAGGACACACAGACACTGTGAGTGGAGGGGAGTGTCGAGGGACAGAGGGACCTCGGTGTAGGAGGGAAGGACACACACACTGTGAATGGTGGGGAGTGCTGAGGGACAGGGGGAGCTCGGTGTAGGAGGGTAGGACACACACACTGTGAATGGTGGGGAGTGCTGAGGGACAGGGGGACCTCAGTGTAGGAGGGTAGGACACACACACTGTGACCGGTGGGGAGTGTCAAGGGACAGGGGGACTTCGGTGTAGGAGGGTAGGACACACACACTGTGAGTGGAGGGGAATGCTGAGGGACAGGGGGACCTAGATGTAGGAGGGTAGGTCACACACACTGTGAGTGGAGGGGAGTGCGGAGGGACAGAGGGACCTCGGTGTAGGAGGGTAGGACACACAGACACTGTGAATGGTGGGGAGTGCTGAGGGACAGGGGGACCTCGATGTAGGAGGGTAGGACACACACACTGTGAGTGGTGGTGAGTGTCGAGGGACAGAGGGACCTCGGTGTAGGAGGGTAGGACACACAGACACTGTGAATGGTGGGGAGTGCTGAGGGACAGAGGGACCTCGGTGTCGGAGGGTGGGACACACACACAGTGAATGATGGGGAGTGATGAGGGACAGAGGGACCTCGGTGTAGGAGGGTGGGACACACACACAGTGAATGATGGGGAGTGTGGAGGGACAGAGGGACCTCGGTGTAGGATGGTAGGACACACACACACTTTGAGTGGAGGGGAGTGCTGAGGGACAGAGGGACGTCGGTGTGGTAGGGTAGGACACAGACACAGTGAGTGGAGGGGAATGCTGAGGGACAGAGGGACGTCGGTGTGGGAGGGTAGGACACACACACTGTGACCGGTGGGGTGTGCTGAGGGACAGAGGGACCTCGGTGTAGGAAGGTAGGACACACAGACACTGTGAATGGTGGGGAGTGCTGAGGGACAGAGGGACCTCGGTGTCGGAGGGTGGGATACACACACAGTGAATGATGGGGAGTGTGGAGGGACAGAGGGACCTCGGTGTAGGAGTGTAGGACACACACACACTTTGAGTGGAGGGGAGTGCTGAGGGACAGAGGGACCTCGGTGTCGGAGGGTGGGACACACACACAGTGAATGATGGGGAGTGTGGAGGGACAGGGGGACCTCGGTGTAGGAGGATAGGACACACACACACAGTGAGTGGAGTGGAGTGCTGAGGGACAGAGGGACGTCGGTGTGGTAGGGTAGGACACAGACACAGTGAGTGGAGGGGAATGCTGAGGGACAGAGGGACGTCGGTGTAGGAGGGTGGGACACACACAATGATTGATGGGGAGTGTCGAGGGACAGAGGGACCTCGGTGTAGGAGGGTAGGACACACACACAGTGTGAATCGTGTGGAGTGTGGAGGGACAGAGGGACCTCGGTGTAGGAGTGGAGGACACACACACTGTGAGTGGAGGGTAGTGTCGAGGGACAGAGGGACCTCGGTGTACGAGGGTAGGACACACACACAGTGAGTGGAGGGGAATGCTGAGGGACAGAGGGACGTCGGTGTAGGAGGGTGGGACACACACACTTTGAGTGGAGGGGAGTGCTGAGGGACAGAGGGACCTCGGTGTCGGAGGGTGGGACACACACACAGTGAATGATGGGGAGTGCTGAGGGACAGGGGGACCTCGGTGTAGGAGGGTGGGACACACACAATGATTGTTGGGGAGTGTCGAGGGACAGAGAGACGTTGGTGTACGAGGGTAGGACACACACACAGTGTGAATTGTGTGGAGTGTGGAGGGACAGAGGGACCTCGGTGTAGGAGGGTAGGACACACACACTGTGAGTGGAGGGGAGTGTCGAGGGACAGAGGGACCTCGGTGTAGGTGGGTAGGACACACAGACACTGTGAGTGGAGGGGAGTGTCGAGGGACAGAGGGACCTCGGTGTAGGAGGGAAGGACACACACACTGTGAATGGTGGGGAGTGCTGAGGGACAGGGGGAGCTCGGTGTAGGAGGGTAGGACACACACACTGTGAATGGTGGGGAGTGCTGAGGGACAGGTTGACCTCAGTGTAGGAGGGTAGGACACACACACTGTGACCGGTGGGGAGTGTCAAGTGACAGGGGGACTTCGGTGTAGGAGGGTAGGACACACACACTGTGAGTGGAGGGGAATGCTGAGGGACAGGGGGACCTCGATTTAGGAGGGTAGGACACACACACTGTGAGTGGAGGGGAGTGCGGAGGGACAGAGGGACCTCGGTGTAGGAGGGTAGGACACACACACTGTGAGTGGAGGGGAATGCTGAGGGACAGGGGGACCTCGGTCTAGGAGGGTAGGACACACACTCTGTGAGTGGAGGGGAATGCTGAGGGACAGGGGGACCTCGGTGTACGAGGGTAGGACACACACACAGTGAATGATGGGGAGTGCTGAGGGACAGGGGGAACTCGGTGTAGGAGGGTAGGACACACACACTGAGAGTGGAGGGGAGTGCAGAGGCACAGCGGGACTTCGGTGTAGGAGGGTAGGACACACACTGTGAATGGTGGGGAGTGCTGAGGGACAGGGGGACCTCGGTGTAGGAGGGTAGGACACACACACTGAGAGTGGAGTGGAGTGTTGAGGGACAGAGGGACCTCGGTGTAGGAGGGTAGGACACACACACAGTGAGTGGTGGTGAGTGTCGAGGGACAGAGGGACCTCGGTGTAGGAGGGTAGGACACACAGACACTGTGAATGGTGGGGAGTGCTGAAGGACAGAGGGACCTCGGTGTCGGAGGGTGGGACACACACACAGTGAATGATGGGGAGTGTGGAGGGACAGAGGGACCTCGGTGTAGGAGGGTAGAACACACACACACACACTTTGATTGGAGGGGAGAGCTGAGGGACAGAGGGACCTCGGTGTCGGAGGGTGGGACACACACACAGTGAATGATGGGGAGTGTGGAGGGACAGGGGGACCTCGGTGTAGGAGGATAGGACACACACACAGTGAGTGGAGGGGAGTGCTGAGGGACAGAGGGACGTCGGTGTGGTAGGGTAGGACACAGACACAGTGAGTGGAGGGGAATGCTGAGGGACAGAGGGACGTCGGTGTGGTAGGGTA
>NW_026781003.1:472500-485000 GCF_030144855.1 Hypanus sabinus
ACACACTTTGAGTGGAGGGGAGTGCTGAGGGACAGAGGGACCTCGGTGTCGGAGGGTGGGACACACACACAGTGAATGATGGGGAGTGCTGAGGGACAGAGGGACCTCGGTGTAGGAGGGTGGGACACACACAATGATTGATGGGGAGTGTCGAGGGACAGAGAGACGTTGGTGTACGAGGGTAGGACACACACACAGTGAGTGGAGGGGAATGCTGAGGGTCAGAGGGACCTCGGTGTAGGAGGGTGGGACACACACAATGATTGATGGGGAGTGTCGAGGGACAGAGAGACGTTGGTGTACGAGGGTAGGACACACACACAGTGTGAATTGTGTGGAGTGTGGAGGGACAGAGGGACCTCGGTGTAGGAGGGTAGGACACACACACTGTAAGTGGAGGGGAGTGTCGAGGGACAGAGGGACCTCGGTGTAGGTGGGTAGGACACACAGACACTGTGAGTGGAGGGGAGTGTCGAGGGACAGAGGGACCTCGGTGTAGGAGGGAAGGACACACACACTGTGAATGGTGGGGAGTGCTGAGGGACAGGGGGAGCTCGGTGTAGGAGGGTAGGACACACACACTGTGAATGGTGGGGAGTGCTGAGGGACAGGGGGACCTCAGTGTAGGAGGGTAGGACACACACACTGTGACCGGTGGGGAGTGTCAAGGGACAGGGGGACTTCGGTGTAGGAGGGTAGGACACACACACTGTGAGTGGAGGGGAATGCTGAGGGACAGGGGGACCTAGATGTAGGAGGGTAGGACACACACACTGTGAGTGGAGGGGAGTGCGGAGGGACAGAGGGACCTCGGTGTAGGAGGGTAGGACACACAGACACTGTGAATGGTGGGGAGTGCTGAGGGACAGGGGGACCTCGATGTTGGAGGGTAGGACACACACACTGTGAGTGGTGGTGAGTGTCGAGGGACAGAGGGACCTCGGTGTAGGAGGGTAGGACACACAGACACTGTGAATGGTGGGGAGTGCTGAGGGACAGAGGGACCTCGGTGTCGGAGGGTGGGACACACACACAGTGAATGATGGGGAGTGATGAGGGACAGAGGGACCTCGGTGTAGGAGGGTGGGGCACACACACAGTGAATGATGGGGAGTGTGGAGGGACAGAGGGACCACGGTGTAGGAGGGTAGGACACACACACACTTTGAGTGGAGGGGAGTGCTGAGGGACAGAGGGACGTCGGTGTGGTAGGGTAGGACACAGACACAGTGAGTGGAGGGGAATGCTGAGGGACAGAGGGACGTCGGTGTGGGAGGGTAGGACACACACACTGTGACCGGTGGGGTGTGCTGAGGGACAGAGGGACCTCGGTGTAGGAGGGTAGGACACACAGACACTGTGAATGGTGGGGAGTGCTGAGGGACAGAGGGACCTCGGTGTCGGAGGGTGGGACACACACACAGTGAATGATGGGGAGTGTGGAGGGACAGAGGGACCTCGGTGTAGGAGGGTAGGACACACACACACACTTTGAGTGGAGGGGAGTGCTGAGGGACAGAGGGACCTCGGTGTCGGAGGGTGGGACACACACACAGTGAATGATGGGGAGTGTGGAGGGACAGGGGGACCTCGGTGTAGGAGGATAGGACACACACACAGTGAGTGGAGTGGAGTGCTGAGGGACAGAGGGACGTCGGTGTGGTAGGGTAGGACACAGACACAGTGAGTGGAGGGGAATGCTGAGGGACAGAGGGACGTCGGTGTGGTAGGGTAGGACACAGACACAGTGAGTGGAGGGGAATGCTGAGGGACAGAGGGACGTCGGTGTGGGAGGGTAGGACACACACACACACACACACACGCACACACACACACACACACACACACACACACACACACACAGTGAATGATGGGGAGTGCTGAGGGACAGAGGGACCTCGGTGTACGAGGGTAGGACACACACACTGTGAGTGGAGGGGAATGCTGAGGGACAGAGGGACGTCGGTGTAGGAGGGTGGGACACACACAATGATTGATGGGGAGTGTCGAGGGACACAGGGACCTCGGTGTACGAGGGTAGGACACACACACAGTGAGTGGAGGGGAATGCTGAGGGACAGAGGGACGTCGGTGTAGGAGGGTGGGACACACACACAGTGTGAATCGTGTGGAGTGTGGAGGGACAGAGGGACCTCGGTGTAGGAGTGGAGGACACACACACTGTGAGTGGAGGGGAGTGTCGAGGGACAGAGGGACCTCGGTGTAGGAGGGTAGGACACACACACAGTGAATGGAGGGGAATGCTGAGGGACAGAGGGACGTCGGTGTAGGAGGGTGGGACACACACAATGATTGATGGGGAGTGTCGAGGGACAGAGGGACCTCGGTGTAGGAGGGTAGGACACACACACACTGTGAATGGTGGAGAGTGTTGAGGGACAGAGGGACCTCGGTGTAGGAGGGTAGGACACACAGACACTGTGAATGGTGGGGAGTGCTGAGGGACAGAGGGACCTCGGTGTACGAGGGTAGGACACACACACACTTTGAGTGGAGGGGAGTGCTGAGGGACAGAGGGACCTCGGTGTACGAGGGTAGGACACACACACACTTTGAGTGGAGGGGAGTGCTGAGGGACAGAGGGACCTCGGTGTCGGAGGGTGGGACACACACACAGTGAATGATGGGGAGTGCTGAGGGACAGGGGGACCTCGGTGTAGGAGGGTGGGACACACACAATGATTGTTGGGGAGTGTCGAGGGACAGAGAGACGTTGGTGTACGAGGGTAGGACACACACACTGTGAATGGTGTGGAGTGTGGAGGGACAGAGGGACCTCGGTGTAGGAGGGTAGGACACACACACTGTGAGTGGAGGGGAGTGTCGAGGGACAGAGGGACCTCGGTGTAGGTGGGTAGGACACACAGACACTGTGAGTGGAGGGTAGTGTCGAGGGACAGAGGGACCTCGGTGTAGGAGGGAAGGACACACACACTGTGAATGGTGGGGAGTGCTGAGGGACAGGGGGAGCTCGGTGTAGGAGGGTAGGACACACACACTGTGAATGGTGGGGAGTGCTGAGGGACAGGTTGACCTCAGTGTAGGAGGGTAGGACACACACACTGTGACCGGTGGGGAGTGTCAAGGGACAGGGGGACTTCGGTGTAGGAGGGTAGGTCACACACACTGTGAGTGGAGGGGAATGCTGAGGGACAGGGGGACCTCGATGTAGGAGGGTAGGACACACACACTGTGAGTGGAGGGGAGTGCGGAGGGACAGAGGGACCTCGGTGTAGGAGGGTAGGACACACACACTGTGAGTGGAGGGGAATGCTGAGGGACAGGGGGACCTCGGTGTAGGAGGGTAGGACACACACTCTGTGAGTGGAGGGGAATGCTGAGGGACAGGGGGACCTCGGTGTACGAGGGTAGGACACACACACAGTGAATGATGGGGAGTGCTGAGGGACAGGGGGACCTCGGTGTAGGAGGGTAGGACACACACACTGAGAGTGGAGGGGAGTGCAGAGGCACAGCGGGACTTCGGTGTAGGAGGGTAGGACACACACTGTGAATGGTGGGGAGTGCTGAGGGACAGGGGGACCTCGGTGTAGGAGGGTAGGACACACACACTGAGAGTGGAGTGGAGTGTTGAGGGACAGAGGGACCTCGGTGTAGGAGGGTAGGACACACACACAGTGAGTGGTGGTGAGTGTCGAGGGACAGAGGGACCTCGGTGTAGGAGGGTAGGACACACAGACACTGTGAATGGTGGGGAGTGCTGAAGGACAGAGGGACCTCGGTGTCGGAGGGTGGGACACACACACAGTGAATGATGGGGAGTGTGGAGGGACAGAGGGACCTCGGTGTAGGAGGGTAGGACACACACACACACACACTTTGATTGGAGGGGAGAGCTGAGGGACAGAGGGACCTCGGTGTCGGAGGGTGGGACACACACACAGTGAATGATGGGGAGTGTGGAGGGACAGGGGGACCTCGGTGTAGGAGGATAGGACACACACACAGTGAGTGGAGGGGAGTGCTGAGGGACAGAGGGACGTCGGTGTGGTAGGGTAGGACACAGAAACAGTGAGTGGAGGGGAATGCTGAGGGACAGAGGGACGTCGGTGTGGGAGGGTAGGACACACACACACACACACACGCACACACAAACACACACACACACACACACACAGTGAATGATGGGGAGTGCTGAGGGTCAGAGGGACCTCGGTGTAGGAGGGTAGGACACACACACTGTGAGTGGAGGGGAATGCTGAGGGACAGAGGGACGTCGGTGTAGGAGGGTGGGACACACACAATGATTGATGGGGAGTGTCGAGGGACAGAGGGACGTCGGTGTACGAGGGTAGGACACACACTCACACACACACACACACACACACACACACACAGTGAATGATGGGGAGTGTCGAGGGACAGAGGGACCTCGGTGTACGAGGGTAGGACACACACACAGTGAGTGGAGGGGAATGCTGAGGGACAGAGGGACGTCGGTGTAGGAGGGTGGGACACACACAATGATTGATGGGGAGTGTCGAGGGACAGAGGGACCTCGGTGTACGAGGGTAGGACACACACACAGTGAGTGGAGGGGAATGCTGAGGGACAGAGGGACGTCGGTGTAGGAGGGTGGGACACACACAATGATTGATGGGGAGTGTCGAGGGACAGAGGGACCTCGGTGTAGGAGGGTAGGACACACACACAGTGTGAATCGTGTGGAGTGTGGAGGGACAGAGGGACCTCGGTGTAGAAGTGGAAGACACACACACTGTGAGTGCAGGGGAGTGTCGAGGGACAGAGGGACCTCGGTGTACGAGGGTAGGACACACACACAGTGAGTGGAGGGGAATGCTGAGGGACAGAGGGACTTCGGTGTAGGAGGGTGGGTCACACACAATGATTGATGGGGAGTGTCGAGGGACAGAGGGACCTCGGTGTAGGAGGGTAGGACACACACACAGTGTGAATGGTGTGGAGTGTGGAGGGACAGAGGGACCTCGGTGTAGGAGGGTAGGACACACACACTGTGAATGGTGGGGAGTGTCGAGGGACAGAGGGACCTCGGTGCAGGAGGGTAGGACACACACACTGTGAGTGGAGGGGAGAGCTGAGGGACAGAGGGACCTCGGTGTAGGAGGGTAGGACACACACACTGTGACCGGTGGGGAGTGCTGAGGGACAGGGGGACCTCAGTGTAGGAGGGTGGGACACACACACAGTGAGTGGAGGTGAGTGTGGAGGGACAGAGGGACCACGTTGTAGGAGGGTAGGACACACAGACAGTGAATGATGGGAATTGCTGAGGGATAGAGGGACCTCGGTGTAGGAGGGTAGGACACACACACACTGTGAATGGTGGAGAGTGTTGAGGGACAGAGGGACCTCGGTGTAGGAGGGTAGGACACACAGACACTGTGAATGGTGGGGAGTGCTGAGGGACAGAGGGACCTCGGTGTACGAGGGTAGGACACACACACACTTTGAGTGGAGGGGAGTGCTGAGGGACAGAGGGACCTCGGTGTCGGAGGGTGGGACACACACACAGTGAATGATGGGGAGTGCTGAGGGACAGAGGGACCTCGGTGTAGGAGGGTGGGACACACACAATGATTGATGGGGAGTGACGAGGGACAGAGAGACGTTGGTGTACGAGGGTAGGACACACACACAGTGAGTGGAGGGGAATGCTGAGGGTCAGAGGGACCTCGGTGAAGGAGGGTGGGACACACACAATGATTGATGGGGAGTGTCGAGGGACAGAGAGACGTTGGTGTACGAGGGTAGGACACACACACAGTGTGAATTGTGTGTAGTGTGGAGGGACAGAGGGACCTCGGTGTAGGAGGGTAGGACACACACACTGTAAGTGGAGGGGAGTGTCGAGGGACAGAGGGACCTCGGTGTAGGTGGGTAGGACACACAGACACTGTGAGTGGAGGGGAGTGTCGAGGGACAGAGGGACCTCGGTGTAGGAGGGAAGGACACACACACTGTGAATGGTGGGAGTGCTGAGGGACAGGGGGAGCTCGGCGTAGGAGGGTAGGACACACACACTGTGAATGGTGGGGAGTGCTGAGGGACAGGGGGACCTCAGTGTAGGAGGGTAGGACACACACACTGTGACCGGTGGGGAGTGTCAAGGGACAGGGGGACTTCGGTGTAGGAGGGTAGGACACACAGACAGTGAATGATGGGAATTGCTGAGGGATAGAGGGACCTCGGTGTAGGAGGGTAGGACACACACACACTGTGAATGGTGGAGAGTGTTGAGGGACAGAGGGACCTCGGTGTAGGAGGGTAGGACACACAGACACTGTGAATGGTGGGGAGTGCTGAGGGACAGAGGGACCTCGGTGACGAGGGTAGGACACACACACACTTTGAGTGGAGGGGAGTGCTGAGGGACAGAGGGACCTCGGTGTCGGAGGGTGGGACACACACACAGTGAATGATGGGGAGTGCTGAGGGACAGAGGGACCTCGGTGTAGGAGGGTGGGACACACACAATGATTGATGGGGAGTGTCGAGGGACAGAGAGACGTTGGTGTACGAGGGTAGGACACACACACAGTGAGTGGAGGGGAATGCTGAGGGTCAGAGGGACCTCGGTGTAGGAGGGTGGGACACACACAATGATTGATGGGGAGTGTCGAGGGACAGAGAGACGTTGGTGTACGAGGGTAGGACACACACACAGTGTGAATTGTGTGGAGTGTGGAGGGACAGAGGGACCTCGGTGTAGGAGGGTAGGACACACACACTGTAAGTGGAGGGGAGTGTCGAGGGACAGAGGGACCTCGGTGTAGGTGGGTAGGACACACAGACACTGTGAGTGGAGGGGAGTGTCGAGGGACAGAGGGACCTCGGTGTAGGAGGGAAGGACACACACACTGTGAATGGTGGGGAGTGCTGAGGGACAGGGGGAGCTCGGTGTAGGAGTGTAGGACACACACACTGTGAATGGTGGGGAGTGCTGAGGGACAGGGGGACCTCAGTGTAGGAGGGTAGGACACACACACTGTGACCGGTGGGGAGTGTCAAGGGACAGGGGGACTTCGGTGTAGGAGGGTAGGACACACACACTGTGAGTGGAGGGGAATGCTGAGGGACAGGGGGACCTAGATGTAGGAGGGTAGGACACACACACTGTGAGTGGAGGGGAGTGCGGAGGGACAGAGGGACCTCGGTGTAGGAGGGTAGGACACACAGACACTGTGAATGGTGGGGAGTGCTGAGGGACAGGGGGACCTCGATGTAGGAGGGTAGGACACACACACTGTGAGTGGTGGTGAGTGTCGAGGGACAGAGGGACCTTGGTGTAGGAGGGTAGGACACACAGACACTGTGAATGGTGGGGAGTGCTGAGGGACAGAGGGACCTCGGTGTCGGAGGGTGGGACACACACACAGTGAATGATGGGGAGTGATGAGGGACAGAGGGACCTCGGTGTAGGAGGGTGGGGCACACACACAGTGAATGATGGGGAGTGTGGAGGGACAGAGGGACCACGGTGTAGGAGGCTAGGACACACACACACTTTGAGTGGAGGGGAGTGCTGAGGGACAGAGGGACGTCGGTGTGGTAGGGTAGGACACAGACACAGTGAGTGGAGGGGAATGCTGAGGGACAGAGGGACGTCGGTGTGGGAGGGTAGGACACACACACTGTGACCGGTGGGGTGTGCTGAGGGACAGAGGGACCTCGGTGTAGGAGGGTAGGACACACAGACACTGTGAATGGTGGGGAGTGCTGAGGGACAGAGGGACCTCGGTGTCGGAGGGTGGGACACACACACAGTGAATGATGGGGAGTGTGGAGGGACAGAGGGACCTCGGTGTAGGAGGGTAGGACACACACACACACTTTGAGTGGAGGGGAGTGCTGAGGGACAGAGGGACCTCGGTGTCGGAGGGTGGGACACACACACAGTGAATGATGGGGAGTGTGGAGGGACAGGGGGACCTCGGTGTAGGAGGATAGGACACACACACAGTGAGTGGAGTGGAGTGCTGAGGGACAGAGGGACGTCGGTGTGGTAGGGTAGGACACAGACACAGTGAGTGGAGGGGAATGCTGAGGGACAGAGGGACGTCGGTGTGGTAGGGTAGGACACAGACACAGTGAGTGGAGGGGAATGCTGAGGGACAGAGGGACGTCGGTGTGGGAGGGTAGGACACACACACACACACACACACGCACACACACACACACACACACACACACACACACACAGTGAATGATGGGGAGTGCTGAGGGACAGAGGGACCTCGGTGTACGAGGGTAGGACACACACACTGTGAGTGGAGGGGAATGCTGAGGGACAGAGGGACGTCGGTGTAGGAGGGTGGGACACACACAATGATTGATGGGGAGTGTCGAGGGACAGAGGGACCTCGGTGTACGAGGGTAGGACACACACACAGTGAGTGGAGGGGAATGCTGAGGGACAGAGGGACGTCGGTGTAGGAGGGTGGGACACACACACAGTGTGAATCGTGTGGAGTGTGGAGGGACAGAGGGACCTCGGTGTAGGAGTGGAGGACACACACACTGTGAGTGGAGGGGAGTGTCGAGGGACAGAGGGACCTCGGTGTAGGAGGGTAGGACACACACACAGTGAATGGAGGGGAATGCTGAGGGACAGAGGGACGTCGGTGTAGGAGGGTGGGACACACACAATGATTGATGGGGAGTGTCGAGGGACAGAGGGACCTCGGTGTAGGAGGGTAGGACACACACACAGTGTGAATCGTGTGGAGTGTGGAGGGACAGAGGGACCTCGGTGTAGGAGTGGAGGACACACACACTGTGAGTGGAGGGGAGTGTCGAGGGACAGAGGGACCTCGGTGTACGAGGGTAGGACACACACACAGTGAGTGGAGGGGAATGCTGAGGGACAGAGGGACGTCGGTGTAGGAGGGTGGGACACACACACAGTGAGTGGAGGTGAGTGTGGAGGGACAGAGGGACCACGTTGTAGGAGGGTAGGACACACAGACAGTGAATGGTGTGGAGTGTGGAGGGACAGAGGGACCTCGGTGTAGGAGGGTAGGACACACACACTGTGAATGGTGGGGAGTGTCGAGGGACAGAGGGACCTCGGTGCAGGAGGGTAGGACACACAGACACTGTGAATGGTGGGGAGTGCTGAGGGACAGAGGGACCTCGGTGTACGAGGGTAGGACACACACACACTTTGAGTGGAGGGGAGTGCTGAGGGACAGAGGGACCTCGGTGTCGGAGGGTGGGACACACACACAGTGAATGATGGGGAGTGCTGAGGGACAGTGGGACCTCGGTGTAGGAGGGTGGGACACACACAATGATTGTTGGGGAGTGTCGAGGGACAGAGAGACGTTGGTGTACGAGGGTAGGACACACACACAGTGTGAATTGTGTGGAGTGTGGAGGGACAGAGGGACCTCGGTGTAGGAGGGTAGGACACACACACTGTGAGTGGAGGGGAGTGTCGAGGGACAGAGGGACCTCGGTGTAGGTGGGTAGGACACACAGACACTGTGAGTGGAGGGGAGTGTCGAGGGACAGAGGGACCTCGGTGTAGGAGGGAAGGACACACACACTGTGAATGGTGGGGAGTGCTGAGGGACAGGGGGAGCTCGGTGTAGGAGGGTGGGACACACACACAGTGAGTGGAGGTGAGTGTGGAGGGACAGAGGGACCACGTTGTAGGAGGGTAGGACACACAGACAGTGAATGATGGGAATTGCTGAGGGATAGAGGGACCTCGGTGTAGGAGGGTAGGACACACACACACTGTGAATGGTGGAGAGTGTTGAGGGACAGAGGGACCTCGGTGTAGGAGGGTAGGACACACAGACACTGTGAATGGTGGGGAGTGCTGAGGGACAGAGGGACCTCGGTGTACGAGGGTAGGACACACACACACTTTGAGTGGAGGGGAGTGCTGAGGGACAGAGGGACCTCGGTGTCGGAGGGTGGGACACACACACAGTGAATGATGGGGAGTGCTGAGGGACAGAGGGACCTCGGTGTAGGAGGGTGGGACACACACAATGATTGATGGGGAGTGACGAGGGACAGAGAGACGTTGGTGTACGAGGGTAGGACACACACACAGTGAGTGGAGGGGAATGCTGAGGGTCAGAGGGACCTCGGTGAAGGAGGGTGGGACACACACAATGATTGATGGGGAGTGTCGAGGGACAGAGAGACGTTGGTGTACGAGGGTAGGACACACACACAGTGTGAATTGTGTGGAGTGTGGAGGGACAGAGGGACCTCGGTGTAGGAGGGTAGGACACACACACTGTAAGTGGAGGGGAGTGTCGAGGGACAGAGGGACCTCGGTGTAGGTGGGTAGGACACACAGACACTGTGAGTGGAGGGGAGTGTCGAGGGACAGAGGGACCTCGGTGTAGGAGGGAAGGACACACACACTGTGAATGGTGGGAGTGCTGAGGGACAGGGGGAGCTCGGCGTAGGAGGGTAGGACACACACACTGTGAATGGTGGGGAGTGCTGAGGGACAGGGGGACCTCAGTGTAGGAGGGTAGGACACACACACTGTGACCGGTGGGGAGTGTCAAGGGACAGGGGGACTTCGGTGTAGGAGGGTAGGACACACAGACAGTGAATGATGGGAATTGCTGAGGGATAGAGGGACCTCGGTGTAGGAGGGTAGGACACACACACACTGTGAATGGTGGAGAGTGTTGAGGGACAGAGGGACCTCGGTGTAGGAGGGTAGGACACACAGACACTGTGAATGGTGGGGAGTGCTGAGGGACAGAGGGACCTCGGTGACGAGGGTAGGACACACACACACTTTGAGTGGAGGGGAGTGCTGAGGGACAGAGGGACCTCGGTGTCGGAGGGTGGGACACACACACAGTGAATGATGGGGAGTGCTGAGGGACAGAGGGACCTCGGTGTAGGAGGGTGGGACACACACAATGATTGATGGGGAGTGTCGAGGGACAGAGAGACGTTGGTGTACGAGGGTAGGACACACACACAGTGAGTGGAGGGGAATGCTGAGGGTCAGAGGGACCTCGGTGTAGGAGGGTGGGACACACACAATGATTGATGGGGAGTGTCGAGGGACAGAGAGACGTTGGTGTACGAGGGTAGGACACACACACAGTGTGAATTGTGTGGAGTGTGGAGGGACAGAGGGACCTCGGTGTAGGAGGGTAGGACACACACACTGTAAGTGGAGGGGAGTGTCGAGGGACAGAGGGACCTCGGTGTAGGTGGGTAGGACACACAGACACTGTGAGTGGAGGGGAGTGTCGAGGGACAGAGGGACCTCGGTGTAGGAGGGAAGGACACACACACTGTGAATGGTGGGGAGTGCTGAGGGACAGGGGGAGCTCGGTGTAGGAGGGTAGGACACACACACTGTGAATGGTGGGGAGTGCTGAGGGACAGGGGGACCTCAGTGTAGGAGGGTAGGACACACACACTGTGACCGGTGGGGAGTGTCAAGGGACAGGGGGACTTCGGTGTAGGAGGGTAGGACACACACACTGTGAGTGGAGGGGAATGCTGAGGGACAGGGGGACCTAGATGTAGGAGGGTAGGACACACACACTGTGAGTGGAGGGGAGTGCGGAGGGACAGAGGGACCTCGGTGTAGGAGGGTAGGACACACAGACACTGTGAATGGTGGGGAGTGCTGAGGGACAGGGGGACCTCGATGTAGGAGGGTAGGACACACACACTGTGAGTGGTGGTGAGTGTCGAGGGACAGAGGGACCTCGGTGTAGGAGGGTAGGACACACAGACACTGTGAATGGTGGGGAGTGCTGAGGGACAGAGGGACCTCGGTGTCGGAGGGTGGGACACACACACAGTGAATGATGGGGAGTGATGAGGGACAGAGGGACCTCGGTGTAGGAGGGTGGGGCACACACACAGTGAATGATGGGGAGTGTGGAGGGACAGAGGGACCACGGTGTAGGAGGCTAGGACACACACACACTTTGAGTGGAGGGGAGTGCTGAGGGACAGAGGGACGTCGGTGTGGTAGGGTAGGACACAGACACAGTGAGTGGAGGGGAATGCTGAGGGACAGAGGGACGTCGGTGTGGGAGGGTAGGACACACACACTGTGACCGGTGGGGTGTGCTGAGGGACAGAGGGACCTCGGTGTAGGAGGGTAGGACACACAGACACTGTGAATGGTGGGGAGTGCTGAGGGACAGAGGGACCTCGGTGTCGGAGGGTGGGACACACACACAGTGAATGATGGGGAGTGTGGAGGGACAGAGGGACCTCGGTGTAGGAGGGTAGGACACACACACACACTTTGAGTGGAGGGGAGTGCTGAGGGACAGAGGGACCTCGGTGTCGGAGGGTGGGACACACACACAGTGAATGATGGGGAGTGTGGAGGGACAGGGGGACCTCGGTGTAGGAGGATAGGACACACACACAGTGAGTGGAGTGGAGTGCTGAGGGACAGAGGGACGTCGGTGTGGTAGGGTAGGACACAGACACAGTGAGTGGAGGGGAATGCTGAGGGA